>NC_091792.1:4257424-4560454 GCF_041296235.1 Equus asinus
TAAGTTTTTTTTTTTTTGCTGAGAAAGATGCATCCTGAGCTAACATCTGTTGCTAATCTTCCTTTTTCGGCTTGAGGAAGACTCGCCCTGAGCTAACCTCTGTGCCCACCTTCCTCTATTTTGTACGTGGGTAGCCGCCACAGCATGGCCGCCTCCTAGTGGTGTAGGTCTGCACCCAGGAACTGAACCTGGGCCACCAAAGCAGAGTGTGCTGAAATAACCACTAGGTCACGGGGCTACCCACTCTACAAGAATAACTTTTGTTAACAAAAGAAATAATACATATTACTTTCATCACAACAAGGATAAGCTAGAGGTCATTTTATTTATCACAATTAATGTTAAACACAGCATTCTGTCTATTCTATGTAAACTTATGAGAAAGATAGTTGTATCTCACATATAACTGACCAAAATAAAAGGGAAAATTTTCCAAGAGTTTCTGACTACATAATGCATCTTTAAAAATTAAACTAATTTTAACATTCTCATCATTTGCACCATAATTTCTCTCTATTTCAAAAGCATATGTAGTGGGGTTTGTTTTTGTTTTGTTGTTTTTTTGCTAAGGAAGATTCACCCTGAGCTAACATCTGTTGCCAACTCTCCTCTTTTTTTTGGCTTGAGGAAGACTAGCCCTGAGCTAACATCTGTGCCCATCTTCCTCTACTTTGTATGTGGGACACCTGCACAGCATGGCTAGGGAGTGGAGTATGCCCAAGCCTGGGATCTGAACCCATGACCCTGGGTCACCGAAGTGGAGCATGCAGAGCTTTAACCACTTTGCCATAGGTCGGGCCCATATGTAGTGTTTTTATAACCACATAATCTTTTTATTAACATTACTAAAATAATTTTGTGATTTTAATCCTCTCCAAATGATCAAAAATACTGTATTCCATAGAACTCACCTTTTGCCCATTTATCCCTGGAATTCCAGGTGCTCCAACAGAACCCTATGGAGACATATGATTAAATTAAATTGATATCATAATCACAAAATATTTCAATTCTAAAGGTAAACTGTATTAGTTATGTTAGCCATAACGTTACCTTGCTATAACATGTCTGGGAGGCTGTTTTTCAGACCTTATTCACTGTGTTCAAATATATAATACTGTAGGCAGATCCATCAACCTTTCCCAGAAACTATGGAGTTAAATTTAACCATGTTTCTAAATATCCACTTAACCCTAATATGATTTTAAAGAAATCCACACCATAAATTGAGATCCATAGCTATCAGAGGGCCACATGGCTCTAAGTTTGGGTGCTTTTAAGAAATAAATAGGCCTACCTCCATCTGGAAAAAGCCCAGCAGTAGCAGTACGTCTTGAATTTCATGAGTTTAAATGCCATAAAACAAAAGGTAATTAAAATAACCACCCTTTGTTCCACAGTTAGTCAAATAAGGGAGCCATGTTGTAAACTCGGATTTGCTGTATTTGAAGCATTTCCCCCTGGACTTTCGGGGAGTACATTTAAGCTACATGAGTGTGAATACGTCTTCCAAGGTAGATAGAAAAGACGTTACAAATGTTAAACACTGACTAGGAACAACACAACTTGGGTACACAAAATATTAAGGTAAGTGCGTGTGCGCGGGCGCGCACTCAGACGTGCACATGCGCACTGGGGTGACTCCGAATGCTCGGACGTAGGCGGGGTGGGCTGAGAACAAGAGAGCCGATTGCTACCTGGGAAAATCGGTGACATTTAACTGGACACAGAAATATAAACAAATTTTTCAAATAGTGATGTCATTTCCCTTGGTACACTTCCTTCTTAGGCTCTGGAGAAACTATTTTTAAATAGAAAGTGCTTATTCTTAGTCTAGCACTGGAAAACATATTTTTCTTAATAGATGGATGATATTAAATTTCTTTAATAATCATGGAAAAAGTTTTAAAAAATTAGTAATTGTAAATTTAAAACTGCTCTAAAAAGTAAAATCTATTAAAAATATAGTCATTATATGCAAAACAACTTGAGACGGCCAGTTCCTCAGTGCTCTATGGTTATATCGAGTGGGTCATTAAAGGACTTCCTGAAGCCCGAGGCAGTAATTTTACCCCAGTTGCATGTGGATTAGAGTAGCTTTACAATTTCACACCAAGCTTAATAGAGACATTATTGCGAAGGACAAAGTGTTCCTACACTCAAGTTGTCTCACAACCTATTGGCTTTTGCTTGGTTTGTAGGATCAAGTTTCAACAGATGCCACATGCCCAGTGCTTGGGGGATAAGAAGTCTCTATCTTTGATGGATTCCAAAGATAAAGAATAATCACTTTTCCACCTGTTGTAATACAATTGTTTTCTTTAATTTTCTGTGGGTTAAATACCCCCTTCCTCACAGTGGGGTGGGAAGTGTAATGGGGAATAGGAACTTAGTGACATTTGGTTGGCAAAGGGCCATCTACCTGCTATTGATATATTTACTACTATGGTATTGACCCAGTTTTAGAACTGCTGGATCCTCTCCATCAGAAGGCAATGATCAATTCTGATGACTGTGGAAAACGTTGAAATGAGAGTCAGGAAGCCACTTTTCAGGCTACCTCAGCAGAGGAAAACGCTCATGGGCCACTGGAATACAGCCACCAAGCAACAAGTCCATCTTTTGTTCCAGCCAGTTTTATGGTCATGTGTTAATCAAACATTTGAGCCAGGCCATGCACTCAACTTGCAATGCCAAATGACCCTCCACATTCTGAGTTTTGTCACAATGTTTTACCAGTTTTTAAATTAAAAATTCAATAACCTACAAATTTGGCAGACAACTTAAAAATAGAGTCTGCTCTGGATTTATTGGATTTTCTATAATGGAGTTGATTAGAAATCTAATGGCCCACATTATAGGATTATATTTTTAGGAAGCAGATTGCACAAACCAGACCTCTTCAGCAAGGCTTACAGTAGCTAATTCTACTCGCCTCTCCTGCTGGCCATCAGGCCATGGAGGAAAATTACTTCCACAGTGTGTTTATACTTTACCTTTTGTCCTGGAGGCCCCAGAGGACCCTAAACAAAGAAAAACAATCCAGTTAACATAATATTGTAACCATTTAAAGTTAAATGACCAATTAAAACTGTCCTATCCTGCAGGGTTCTCCTCGCTGTGCTGAAATATGCTGATGTTTTGTACATCAAGGAAAATGAAAATTTTCTGTTGGAAGTACACAAAGGGTCTTTTCTTCTCTCTTGTTCTTTTTTGAAGAACATTAAGCATATGCAGTAGGATTCTGATTTTTCCTTTAAAACAATAAAGAATCTTTGCTGTTCCAGTGCATCTGTTTCTTCAAATACCTGCAAATCTATCATCATATCAGTCTCATTTGGAAGGCTGGAGATGTTGCTGCTAGAAGCACTTAAAATGCAATGCAGTTCCCAGCAAACGGACACATTCTGTGACTTCTGTACCTGAAAAACTTCAGTCAGCGGATTGGTAGAGGAAATAATTGAACAGCATTACAAAGAAACATGTTTTGCTCTATTCTTCCTCTTATGAAATGTGGCCAATTGACCTGCACAAAAACTTGTTTACAAAGTATCGGACGCCAAGGTCAGTTGTGGCATCTAGTGTGTACCAGAAAAGGGAACAAAAGATGATGTCAGCTGTTGCTTAAACTATGATACTCGGGGGTGGGGGGGGGGGGGAAGTGGAATATAATATTCAGGAATATGAATGGGAATATTTATACGTAAAATGGAAATGTGGCAGTTCTGAGATTGAGCAGTTTTTCAAGCACAAAGTCAGTGGTGGGATTCTGTTTGCTTTATTTAGAATAAGGTACAGCTTTGGAATGGTGGAAAAGAGCACAAAGATACAGGTATAATTCTGACTATTCATGTATATTTTTAAATAAGAATATTAAGAACTTTTCTTCTGATTCTTTCAAAAATACTTTTAATTTTAGTAAATTTTAACAAAGTTATAGATACTCTATCATTTCCTGTAAAAAGTTCTTTATTCCGTTACACTTAACTACAACTAGCTTATTTTCCGTGTGTGACATTTCAGTTAATCAGCACCAGACATTCACCCTCTGTAACGTTAAATAAAGCACTAGAGTGGTCATTAGAGGAAGAACTGGCCATGCATAATTTTTTAATGAAAAATAAACAGTGTTTAGGGACATTCAGAGAATCTGTTCCTCATAAATTATTCTGTAATCCTCAGGGGAAGACTAACAATTTCTTCATATAATCAGCTTTAGGTTCTTGTAGGCGCACTGGGCAATACCACCTTTATAGATTCCTTTCTGATTTACTCAACCCACCAACTTCTTAACGACCTCGTTATCTGACACATCTGTGTGGTCAGACACACTCCCTACTCATCTCACTCCTTCTATTTAAAATTCTCCTTGTTTTAGATTTTGCAGAGAAAACAGAGGCTAGCAGGTGAAAATTCCCCCAATTTCATGTCTCTCATCAATTCCAACCCACATGGACTTCCTTCCTCCGTCAGAAGAAGAGGCTCTCCTCGTGTCCAGGGAAAGTGCTTCCAGTAGACTGGAATCCATCCTCGCCTCCGCCCTCAGGGGCCTTTCCCAGTTAATTATCCCTGCACCATATCAGAGCCTGCTGCTCTCTACTAGTCCCTTCCCCTCAGCACATAAACATGTTCGATCATTTCCTCACTTGGGTAAATTGTTTGGTAAGTGAATGTGAAGCTAAGTAAAGGCAGAGTTTGAAAGTCGCAGTGATAGGAGATCTGAGAGTGAAGACAAGACTTGGGTTCTATCATTGTCTATGATTCCATTTTTCCAAGCATCTCTTGAGTATTTCACTTCTTAAAATGTTGATGTTAGAAAGGAAATTATATAACGAAAAGTACATTAATTCAATGTTTAGACTGAGAAGGTACATGCTCAATTCAAAAAGATTTGTTTCCCATTATAAACGTAACTTTGCCCCTTGAAAAAATACTGTGCACTAAAATTGGATATTTCATCGCACTGATGTATAACCCTGGAAGGGAATACTTTGTTCAAAAAGAAGGGCAAATTGTTTTTTCCATTTTATTTATTTATTTAATTTTAATTTTAATTTTTGTTTTTATAGCAGAAGGGCACATTTTAAATCAAGTGTTTTAGCTAGAGACTAACATATCTGGTATTTTCTAATTTGGTCTTTGTTGCATGATTACATTAAATCAGAGATTTAGAAAGACTACTCATAATTCTGAAATCCATAAAATTATATTAATTGTATATTTCAACATGCTATTTAATGAAAGTCAAAGGATAGCTATAAGGAAAATAAAATTTTTTCTTCACTGTTAGGAATGACTGCTATTTTTGCTAACCTCCAAAAATATAAGCAGTTTTTAAGATATAACATTAATTTTGAATTGTTAATAAATGTCTTGTGGATTATTCATAACAATGTTGCCGAGGATATATTCTTAGCTACCAAAAAATGTGCATATATTTCTTTGATCTCAATGGAAGCAAAAATGGTAGTAGGCCAAGGATACTGTCATCCCTTACCAGGAGGAGACTGGGAATATAGCAGCATTGTATACAAGGTACAGACACATTCGAGTAAGTACACACACACACACACACACACACACACACACATGCACACCTACACACACCAAATAGCTATTTTATTGATCAAGATTTTGCTTATATGTATCTGTTTTGAGTATCCTTAGATTAACAACGCCATTATATAACTGTGATACTGTGGACATTAAATTTAAGTTTACAACTGAAGGCTTCACTGCTCAAAAATTGATTTTGAACTTAGGGTATGTTGCTACCAGTTGGTTAAGGTGTCTACGTTTGATTAATTTTGTGGTTTCTAATACAAACATAAATTTATAAAGCGATGGGCAAACACCATAGAACCATTTACTAGCGTATCTGATCTTTCCTAAAGTTATTTACATTTTCAGCCTGCTCAAAAGTCCTTATGAATAATGACTTGGATGAAGGATGTCCTAAGTCCATTATTTATTTGTCAAACTAGTGCTTCCTGGTGTTCCTAAAATTAAAGTCCATTTTTCTAGTGTTCTAAGATTTCTGAAATAATTCCATTGCTGTTATCCTCATGACTTACTAAGTTTGGATCAAATAGTTTTTCAAACCAAAGAATTGATCTTTTTAGTCATTCTTATTAATCAATGACTTATTCCTTTCTTAGACATTTTCTTGGTGGACACCTTTATATTTGCATATACTTTGTCCACCAATTAAAATGGGAATAATCTGCTCTCTTTTATTTTTCAAAATAATTTCTTGGTACGCCTCTAGATTAAAAAGTGCATAACACATAGCATCTTGACATATTAAGCCACATTTAACTCCAGAAGGGTTAAACTATAATTTGAACCTTAAAATACTGTGTGCTCATTTCAATGTAGGTTCTGAGTGATGTAAAATGTATGAACTTTCTCACTGAAGGATTTTGCATAATGGACAGAACTTTATTCAAAAGATAAAAACCAAATGAGCCCTTGAAAAATTCTAAGTGTGGAGTAACAATATCAGTTATCTGCAGATAAACTTTTATACCAAGTTTTCTTGATCTTTCAGAAAAGACCATGGAGAGCTATGCAAGGTTAAGTTAAAAACTGTTAACAAGTAAGAAATTACATAGTGCACTGATTTCTTTCCTATTTTCCCCAACCCTGCTAGATTCCATTTCTAAAGATCATGTAAAATATTAAGTAGAACATGATGAGCAAGTAAGTGAAAGAAATATGATAGTCCCCATTGATGACTGCCTTTACCAAAAGCATGTACTCAGGCCTGAGGGGGACCCTTCGCTCCTCCTGCCCCACGTCCAGATAGCTCCTCAAGAACATCCCTCAAGTCCAGCCTCTTCTTCAGCTGCATTGCAATGTTCAAACCCTCTTCTCTCCCACCCAGCTAGTGTGACACCCACCTAAGGGCTACTCTGCTTTTAGTTTCTTTCTGTTCTTTCTGCACAGTGCTGCCTGAGGGAGCTCCCTAAAAGGATAATGGGTTCATCCCTTCCTCTGTTGAAAGATCCTTCAATGACTTTCCAGAGCTTTTGGGAAAGTCCAGGCTTTTGTAACAGCTGCAGTTCACCCATAAGCCACACTTTCACAACTCTGCACCTCTGCACCTCGAGCTCTCTGTTCCTACAACGGGCTTTTTCCTCTCGTATTCTCTCCTTCACCCATTCCATAATTCAGAGCTCAGCACCCCCACCCATGGGGTAAGCTCCCCTTCTTTTGTTCTCCAAAGCACCCCTATGATAGCCTTTTACAGAATGTACCAACAATAGTGTAATTATCTGGTTACCTCTTTCTCTGCTCTAAGTATCTTTTGTCATGCACAGTACCCGGTAGATAGTAATTGCTCAGCAAATCCTTTCGAGTTCATTCATTCATTCATCCACTTAACAGCTTTTGAGTGTCAGGCTAGGCTCTGGGATACAGCAGTGAACAAAATGAGTAAAAATGCATGCCCCCCAGACTTCACATTCTAGTGAATGGAGAAAGACAGTAAACAAATAAACAAGTCCAGTACAAAGTTGCAGTCAGGTGGTAAGTGCTAAAGTAAACATGGGGATATGGCTTGGGAGAAGCAGATGTGGTAGTATTTTAAACTAGGGGGGCAGGGAAGGTCTCAGTGATAAGGTCACTCCTGGACATAGCTCTGCAAGAGGTCAGGGAGAGAGCCATGCATACGGGAGGGGGAGGAATGTTCCAGGCAAGAGAACAGCAAGTACAAAGGCCAAGAGGTGAGTGTATGCTAAGAGTGTTCAAGAACACCGAGGAGGCTACAGGTAGCTAGCAGAGATGGGGATCCGGATGGGGAACCAAGAGGGTGCCTGTGTGGCCTTGCAAGTGCTTGTAAGCACAAGGGTATTTACTTAGATTGTGATAAATATTATAAGAATAAATAAATGAATACACAAAGTAAATCAAGTTTTTCTCATACCTTAGACAAAGTGTCTCAAGACAGGAGTGACAAGATTTTTCAAGCTTGTGTTTGTTAGAGTCATTCTAACAGCCTCTAGATTACCTCTAAGAGCAAGAGTGAGTGGAGGAATTCAGTTCCTGGCTTCTATTAAAACAGCAAAGCAAAAATCACCTTAGTCACAGTCTCATCAGCAGTAAGAGTGCTGTGGCTGTGGATGTAGGTCTAAGGTCTCTAATGCCCTTCAGAAAGCCATTAGGCAAACAGTAGGTAGAATTATCAACCCAAGTTAATCTTCAGAGCAGGCAGTTAAGAAATGGATGTTTCTATAAACATTATGCATTGGCTGTGCTTTCCGGTTTGTAAAACTAAAAAAAAAATTTGTAATTTAAAAAAGGCTCTTGCTTGATAGATCACGGAATGGAAAAAAATTAATGAATTTTTCTGACACTACCGATGTTAGCACAGATTTGATTGAGGTATTAATTGCTTAAACAGGATACAGAGTTTCTAAATAATGTCCTTTAGCATGCCTCTTGGGAGGTGTTTTAAGGCAAGGTCTGGTTGCCTGCTATTAGGAAATGATGTTCTGTGTGAGCAGCGGGCGGACACAGTTCCTGTTCCGTCCCTGATGGCTAACAGTAAAACCTGAAGCTCTGAAAGCTGCTGGTCATTTCTGGATACAAGAATATACAACTGGCTTCTGTAAGAAAAAAGCACAGGGAACAAAAAAGAGGTGGTCCGTCTGTGAAGGGGAGGATAAAAGCACCAAATTATTAAGCCATTTAAAATTATTTCCCCTTTAAGAATTTTCCCATGATTCAATAAAAGTTAGGCAAAATGAAGAAAATACGTTTTAAAGTCTGGTTTCATAGCGAAGAATGATAACATGCATAATCTCACTAATGGAGTCATAAAATGTTACTTTCAGATTTTCCTAAGGGTCTGGTGCAACAGACTTTAATTATAACTTTTTGAAAGATACTAATCTGGTCAAATACATCACAAGATCAGAAAATAGGTAGACTTGTTTTATAAAGAGTAAGAGCAAATTTGAAGTAAAAAACAGAAATTTGTCTTACTTAAGAGAGATTCATTTAAGATCTCCTTATATAAAATTCCAAGTTCTGCTTGGATGTTTGATGAGCGAAGGTCAAGAAGCATAAACTCTAGCCACCATTATATGTATGTCTGGAGTGTAATTCAAACAAGGTTTTACAAGATTCAGATTTCATAGCTTCGGTGTGTGGAAATGCCAAACTAGAAAGAACTGGGAAATGTTTAGAACATGAGAGAGTGTGCTGAAGTGTTTTCAGTGTAAAGGCCCATGATTTGGTTGAACTGGGTTTGGAGGAACACAGCATAAACAAGAGCAGGACGGTGCTGAGACCCGGGAGCCTCGTCTCTTGTTTCGAGTCTTTCGTGGACTCTGTCGTCAGTCACACTTCATCATTTCTATTTTCCCAAGCAGTCTCCTGTTAGTCTTCGTGTGAAGTTCTTAATCATTCTTCAAGACTCAGTGGTCATAACTCACTTCCTCTGTGAGCCTTCTCCGCTGCCCCCAGACAGAGCTTGTCTTTATCTTCTGTGTTTCTCTAGCACATTTTAACTGGCTGTATTTTAATATATTTACATATTTATAAAATCTACTTGACTAGGCAGCAAATTCTTCAGCCCATATATTTTACATCCTCAGCACTCAGGTCATTGCCTAGCAAATCAATAATTACTGACTAAACTGAAACAATGAATTAATATAAAAATTGTTAAATTACATTCCTCAGATCTCCTCCATTATTTTACTGTCCAAACGATCACAACTACATCACTGGAAAGAGTTCCCAGCTTTGAGGCAGTTGTTTCAGTTGAAGTAGCTGGGATTTTTGTTTCAATAATATCATCCCATAGTTTCTATTTCAGGAAGTTCCTCCAAAACAGGTCTCATTTAGAGACTGTCAATAAGATGACATGTCATTATATTAATTCATGAATGTTTGATGAAAAAAATTTTAAAAGGAGTAATTATTTTTTTAAAGAATACATGCTTTCTGACTTCTCTATCTCATGTGCTGACTTTTTGGGGACAATATTAAACCAGGATGATTTATTTATTGGTATTTCTCGAAATCATGATGCTGGGACCTGTTAAAGGGAGGTCTCTTAAAGCTCAGGAAATTAAAGAAGTAATACATTTTTCTCACCACTTGACAAAACCAGGACCCAAGACTAAATATTGAGCATTAACTACCACCAGCAGATTAAAGACAGATCTAGGTATTTGAGAATCTACATTCTGATTAGGTCCCAAAACAGACTCTTATCACCTCTCACCAGATATCCAGGGCTGAAATTAGCTTACTCCGTTCCTTTAAATATTTAATAAATTCTCATTGCTGAACCTAAAATGGAAATGACCCGGAAAGAAAGAAAAATTAACAGGCTTCCTCTGCCCTCTGTGATTAAGCATGCCTCCCTGGTGCACCATAAAGGAAACAAATTTATGGTTCACAAAAGCCTTTCGCCCTACACTACACCCAGTAAAAAATATTTCTATTGAGTAAAGTGTAAGTGCTCTTCCTATCTTAAATCAACAAGGCTGAGAAACAATAGCTGCTAAAATTTAAATATCCCACGGTCGGCAGAAGGAGGACTTAAATTTAGGACTATACTATATACTCATCTACTATTCAGATCTGTTTTCTATCTAGACCAGCAATGTCCATCAGAACTTTCTGGAATGATAGCAATGGTCTCTATTGCCCTATCCAGTATGGTAGCCACTAACCACATAAGGCTACTGAGCACTTGAAATGTGGCTAGTGCCACTGTTAGGAACTGGGTTTTAAATTTTATTTAATCTTAATTTAAATTTAAATAGCCACGTGTGGCTAGCAGCGGCTGTATTGGAAAGTGCAGATCTAGCAGATGGAGAGTGGAAAACACAGAAGACTGCAATCAGGTGAACTGGCTTCTAGCCTAGTTCTGCCGCTGACTACTTTGTGACCTTGGTCAAGATTTGTGTTCACTCTAATGTTGTTTCTTTATCCGTGAAGTGATAAACTAGGTCATTCCTAAGACTTCTTCTAGATCTTTTATACTCTATACTTTAAAAATAGCCACAAAATGTGACTAGAAATTGACCCAGTTACTTTTTCACTGTCCTCATGAAAATCAGTCATTTAATTACAGCATGCATATTCAGGAACACAAATATATGCCAAATAATCTATAATACATGGATGAACATAAGATGGAGGAGAAAAAGCAGTTCTGTACTAATTCTGTTGGATTTATCCTGCCTAATCCTACTCCTGGTGTGCAATGACATTTGTTGGGAGAAAAATATAAATCTGATTCCTTTGTATAAGTACCTGATTTATTGATTCTTTGATTCATATCATTCAGTCATTCAGCTTATTGAACACAGTATCAAGCACAATTATTATATGATGTGATAA
Organism: Equus asinus; assembly: GCF_041296235.1. Lineage (NCBI taxonomy): Eukaryota > Metazoa > Chordata > Mammalia > Perissodactyla > Equidae > Equus > Equus asinus. Next base: position 4,268,789 of record NC_091792.1, read on the forward strand.
ATGCTGTGGAGAAGGGGAGAAGACAGCTTCTAATTCAGCTTGGGAGAGTGGGAATGTGTGTGAGTGATTGTGTGTGTGTGTGTGTGTGAAGTTGTCTCAAAGGAGGTGGCCAAAGCGGATGTCTGTGTCTTTAAGAATCCTTTCGGACGCATGGACTCTGTGCTGCCCTTAGACCTGGGCAAGAGTGCTCTTGCTTTGGGACCCACGCTTTAGAGAGCCTTTCTCTAGCTTCACTCCTCTCCTTGCATGGCAGCCCACCCCTAACCGTAGACTATGCTTTGGGTACTAGGGACTCTGGAATTCTCTGCCCCAACGACTGGCACTCACTTCAAGGATTGTGAGCTGCTTCTTTCTCAGGTCTGTTCTTCTGAAGGTGAACCACACCACTGGTGTGCACAAGAATAAACCAGAGGTGGGTATTTTGAGGGGTGTGGAGTTTGATCTTCTCCCAGAATGGCTACATGGGAGCGCTCGAGTCTCATAAAGTTGAGGGATGGAGGTAGGTGTGGGAGAGAAAAGGAGCGGGCCAGGGCCAGGGCCCGGGGCTGGGGTACAAATGCTCTCCCCACGCCAACACATTCTGGCGTGGCCCTCCAAGGAGTGCAACAATTTTCATTTGAATTTACCAAGTCACTATGCAGATATAAATGTGAGGGTTATAGGATAGAACATATTTACTTATCAGTTAATTAGTTTGGTTTATGCCTTTTAAATATTTAGACACTTGTATAAGGGCTTCCATTTACACTCTTGCCCTAAAATTTGTACATTTGTCCTTAATCTGCAGACATAAGGCACAGGACTTACATGGAGCCAATTTTGTTTTCACAAGTTTCTTCTTAATCAAATGAAAAGATGTGAGAATTTGGTAAAAGAGATTAATTATAATTTCATTAATATCCTCATACAAGAGTGACATTTTGCATCAGTTTACCTACAGTAGGTTGGATTCTAAAGTTAAAAGAAATGACAATTAGAGAAGTTGATTATAGGTTTGCAGAGGAAAGGCAGTTTTTAAGGCTCCCATCCATTAGAACTTAATATATGGCTGTTGCTCATTGTACCTAATTATTTACAGAATACATAGGCATGTGTATATAACACGGACGAACGGCTATATAATATGTGCCTGTGCATTTATCATGAAAACATGGTTGGATGCCAGGACTCAGAGCTGGAAGTGGACTCAGATCTCATTTAGTTTCATCACTTTTACATATGAGGAATCTAAGGCTTAGATATCTCAACTGTCCAATGTGACATGGCTTATCAGAACTTTAACTGGGGCTAGTGGAAGATTGTTAAAAACAGAGCAGATTCACAGCCTAGAGGTGGTTAAGAAAAACAAAATGAGATTGGGAAGGATACAGTCATCTCTTCAGCCTTTAAACTATCTTTTATACTTAGGTTACCTGATTGTGCTCTGAAATCACTATTGAAAATGCGCCCTCAAATGTCAACTTCCTGTTTCTCAGAGACCGAACCAGCTTCACAGGAAAGCTGAGTGTTCCTCTCTGTCACCACACTAAAGTGACTTTGGGACGCCTCCATAGAAGTCCACGCACACAGGAATCCAGAGTGGCTTCCCTTGAGCTGAGCAACTGGATGGGGCAGTGGCTTAGCACCAGAAGGAGAAGGCATTGCTTGTCTACTTTCTCTAGGTCCATTTGGAAAACCAAGCATTACAGGCCCTGCACAAAAGCACAAGGAGGTGGGAGGGGCTCTGTCGACATGGGATTACGCCTACTTCACCGGACCACCAGAAGACGGGAGGATGATAAAGCATTCAAACTGTTGCTAGGGCGGCCCAGCAGGCAGCGTGCACTGTTGAAGTGCGCGTAGTTTTACCAGACAAGATTGTAGTGTTAAAATCCAGTCTAATAACTAAATATCCTACCACAATTTTGGTCCATTTTTGCTATTTGTGATTTGAAGGTTTGCAGTTTTGCTCTTTGCTGGATTAAAATTACGAAGAGAACCCTGCTGTTGTCTCTGATGTCTGCCATCCTGCGCATCAAGACAGTTGGCAGAGAAAAGTACAATTAAGGAAAACGATGAGTTTCACCAGAGCTGTAGGATAGCAAGGCATTAGAACCAAATATATTTAAAGTAGACCCTCATATATTGGTTATTTCAGTTTTATTTTAAATGAAGCAGAAGCAATTATTTATGCTTGTTATTAGCTAACATAAAACGCATTATATTCACTTGACCCAAATGTACTAAATGTGTTTGCAGGCAAAATTAAAATAAACTGAAAATATCTATAGCCTCTTTGGACACAAGTCCAAATTTCACCTTGAGGAGCAATAACAGCACAGCTTTTCTGAGTTTCGAACTCTCAGACCCACCAGGGCCCATGAACAACATTTTAAGTACTCATAATTCAGAAAGAAATGAATGGAGATGCTATTTGAGGGGCCGGAGAGGAATGAAGAGAGTTTCAGAGCAGGGAAAGTGGTTTGGTCTGCAAGACCTTGGATGCAGACACTTTGGACCAAAAAATAATTTCCAGGAAACTGGGACTAGTTGGCATATTAAATATACATATATATACACACACACACACACATATATATATATATATCTCATCTATCTTTTATGCTTTTGAGAATTTCTACTACATTTGTCAGAGAAAGAAACAGTAAGAATATCAAAAGGAAAGATACCTTCAGAAACACTATTTTAATGACTACTTAAACTTCTGAAGAACTGAAGAACAAAGATGAGTTGTGCTGGGATTCAGACCTTTAGCATGTCCAATGTGGTCACGCCTTGGTTTGATTGTTTGGTCTAGTTTTATGACCTAGAGTGGTTCTCGCCTTATTTAGATGGAGTCCAACTTATTTTAGCTCAAAAGTCTGTCTTTAAAAAAATCTCATCCTGAACTTCTCAGAAAACCTGCAGGTCATGTTTACAGAATAGACGCACAGCAGGACTAAATGCATGTGGACCTGCCTAAGCTCTGGGTCTTTTTTATTCTATCTGACGCTGTTAATCTTCACATGATTAATTTTGCAATATAAGATATATACCCCGGATTATGAAAACTAATTCCCCACCTGACAGGTTCATAAACAGTTTTGTAAGAGCTAATTTTAGACTGTTCCTAGTTTTTTCATTTCATCATCAGAGACATTTTAAATTTTAAAAAATTCTCCAGTGCCTCTCAAGACCCTCATTGTGAGCAAACACGGCACAAACCAACGGATGCAGTGGGTTTTGCATACCATGCAAAAGATGAGAGCAGTGGTGTTATTATCTTTCCTTGTTTTAACTGGTGGATGAGAAGGTGCGTGTTATGAAAAATGGATAATGTAAGATGATGAGACATGTAGGAGAGGGCCAAAAACAATGATGAGAACAAACAGGACAAAAGGCATAAGCTGCATTGTCAACAGTGGTATTTGACACACCATAACTTAATGGACGGCTCTCATCACACTGCTCTAGCCCCTGGGTTTCAGAGTGGCCTTTCTGTATGCCAGCTTACGTCACGACACATTTGTTTTAATAGCCATACTTCTCATTTATGGAACTCTTTGTCGTTCATAAAGCATTTTCATAGTATTGTTATTTCACTTGCTTCTCACCATAACCTAGTGAGACAGGTAGAATAGGAATCATTGCCTACATTTTATAGATCAAAAAAGGATTAAAAAGGATCACAGACTATTGTGACACACTCATAAGTAGTTCTGAGGTCGGAACTATTGGTACAATGTACACTTCTCCCTACAGGCTTCAAGTCAACACACACACACACATAATATTTAAAACAAAAAAGAAAAATTCTAAGGAAATTTTTCTCCTCATGAAAGCCACTATTATATTTCTAGTATTCTCTTCTCCCTTTGAGATGTATTAAAATATACAGGTGCTACTTAAGTTAACAAACAAAAATAGTAGTTTTTAAAAATGATAGTTTTTAAAACATAGAAACATTTCACTTTAAGCAAACATAAGATATAAAAATTCAGTTTGCTGGGAAGAAGAATTAGGGGATTATATTGCTTTACAAAAGGACTCCGAATAGGCTTGCTTTAAATAGCAAAATTCCCCAGCACATTTAAGTTATGTTGATTTATGAAAATCTGATTCATATAGAACTTTACAGGAATACATCTGGTATAGAAATCCACGCTCACCTGTAATTTACTCTAGAGGGAACAAATCAGTGATAATAATAATAACATACTCATATAGTTCCTCATTACATATTTTAAAGCACTTTCTCCTAATTTATTGCATGTGTCTCTGGCAACCTTGTAAGGGAGGCAGAGGAGTATTATTATCCTTTCTTTACAGATGAGAAATTGAGAGGTTAAGTGACTTGCCCAAGGTCAGACAGACTATTCATTCATTTACTGCTATTTGAGTGATGTCGTTTTAACGGGTAGTCAAGGAAGTAAGGTTCTTCCTCTTAATTCTTTTTTCAACCAGCTGTGAAGGCTATTAAGACAGAGGTGGATGAGCTCACAATATAATGTTGTACGAAAGAAGCCAGACAGAAACGTGTACATACTGCATGATTCTATTAACACAAAATTCAAATGCAGGCTAAATGGGTCTATACTGGCAGAAGTCAGAATAGTGGTGAACTTTGGGAAGAGGAGGATGGTGACTGGGGGGTGCAGGGGGTTTTCCAGAATATGATCACGGTTCTATTTCATGATCAGGTTTGCGGTTCATGGTTACGTTCACAGTGAAAAGTCACTGAGATGACACTTACGATTTGTCTACTTCCTTTTATATATATTATAAAAGTTTTCTTTCAGAAAAGGATTTTGCTTATTTAAAACCAGTACAGTGCACTTTAGAAGATCATTACTTTACACATATCCTTTGAACATTTGTGATTTCACTTAAGTCTCTTAGCTGCACTTTTTAAACAAGGATATGAATTAAATCTGAAGGGTTAAATAGAAAAGAAAAAGTTTATAGAGAACGTATGCAGCATCATCTTCATCTGAAAAGGTGCTACATGAACTGGGAAATCAGAGCCACTTAGGGCTGGGTGGGAATTTATATCCAATGACATTGAACTAGGAATTGCAGGGAAATGGGATGAAATTAATATTCACGTAGTATATTCTAGAGAGTATACATGAATTTAAGGAAGATAAGATAATTCTTAAAGTATTCATTTTTATCTCAGACCTTGTATACTAGGATGCTGCACAGGGCATCGGGGCAGAAAGCCACTGGCAATGACGAAAGCCCGAGCAGGCTGTGCGAACCTGGAGGCGAAGGAGGGCTCCTGAGCATCCCAAGCACCTTCAAGGGAAGAATTATGGGAGGAACCTGTTTTGACCATTATCCAGGATAGAAACTACAGGTGCATTCAACTGCTTAAAGCAATTTCAAAATTTATATTGTCGTTTTCCAAGAATCCTTCCCCTCCTGTGACCCTGTGACCCTGAGAGCTAATTCTGAACTTGTACGCAGAGTTGCCACTGATGACAAATGTTTTGTTTAATTATACAGGTGGTCTTCTGTTGTTGTTTTTCTTCCAGTTTCTTCTTCTTAAAAAGAATCCATTACAGTCCCCCCTCCCCAAAATTATCTACATCAAATATCTATCTTGATTTTATAGGTCAGCAACAGAGAATTTCCAGGCAGTGGGTCAGATTCCATCCCAGCCTGCTTCCATTTCACCAGTGATGTTTCGAAGGCAGCTACACTACAGCTAGGACCACAGCCTTGTGAGTTTCCCCCAGGAGGGCTGTTGAAGGCATCCCGTGCAGGAAGAAGACTTTGACCTTTAACCCATTCACACATTTGTTCTAATTCCTGATCAACTATGGTGTTCCTGTGCATTAGTTTCACTAGGACCTCTATTTTTTAAAAATACACTTTATACCCTGAACACCTGCATGCCGCATGTCACATTATGTCGAATGGACATGATGAAGCTTGTGTTCACTGCATCCAGGACGAGCGTGAGACATAGCTGTCCTCTGGAATTTGGGTTATTGGAACATCACCCTGGGCTCCCCAAGATTGCTCATGTCATAAAATAGGTCAGAAAAGCTGCTCCAGAGACGGAGGAAGAGACAGGGAGAGGTAGGTTGAAGGATTCTACTCCTCAGGGCTCAGCAAGCTGCACCAACTCTTCCTTCACTGGCAAAGGATAAATCGTGTGGAACTTGGACCTGCATGTCCATGGGCAAGTCCATGTGGAATCATTTCATGATCTTTTTTAATGACAGAGACCAAGAACACACAACTGTTTCTCTCTGAGTGGAGTCCTTCAACAAAAGAAAAACTTGAATCACTGAGGAAGGTTTGCTACACTGATTGACAGTCGGTCACACCTGGTTCCTTTGAAAACTCATTTCTGTTTAAGCTAATAGGCAGACACCTGAATTTAATCTCCCTTATAGCAGAGCTACTTAAAGCAAATTCTCTCCTCTGACCTTCCTCAGCGTCTCTCTGTCTCTCCCCCGACCAGGACTCTCCCTCTCTTTTTCTCCTGTGTCAGTTCTGTAGACGTGTTGTCTTGTCATCCTTACCATGTAATGGCTAGGCCATACTACTTTTTAACTTTCACTAATTTCCACTCTTCCTGTTATAGGTCATATCACAGATACACTTGTTACACATAATCTTGACCACAGTTTTGCACAACTTGGCCCTCCACTATTTTTAGTATAGAAATGATAAATTGAGATACTTGCCATCAAGCCTTGTTCTCCTGGTTTCCCTGGTTCACCCTTGAGAAAGAACAGTGATAATTTTATTACCGCTATAAACATTAAAAACCAATTTCAATCTCTTTTTTCTTTTTCACAATATCCACTGGGGTTCATGAATGTCAAATATATACTTTTCAGGCTAAGCAAATGAATGCAAACACAATGCAATTAAAAGAGAGCCAATATTCTTTCTTTAAATGCATTTTATAAACATTTTGGGATTTAATAACATGAGTCTAGATTACGGCAGAGATTTAAGAATTACGCCAAGGATGTATTCTAAATAAAACTGTGCCAACACCTTGATCTCAGACTTCTAGCCTCCAGAACTGTGAGGCAAAGAATTTCCGCTGTTTAAGCACAGCAAAACAAAACAAAACACCAAACTAGTAGGCATGATTCAAATCAATAAATGGTCCCAGAAAAATATTTAATTGTAATTACAGTAACGTTTTATTTATTATGTCGTTTATGAGGACATAAAGATGATGACATAGTCCACTCAGTGAGAATTCAGAACTTCCATATATAGGACACAGAGACCACTGCTCTTAGTGCAGAAATGAGGTAATAAAACGAGCATGGATTGATTTTGAATTTTGGTCCTCCTGGAGTAATGATAGCTAAAGTAAGACATTTTAATAACATTGACGGGGAAAGTTCTGGCATCTTATACTACTATCATCATTTCCTAATACTCAGATTCATACAGAATTCATTGTCGTGTTCTATTGTCATATTATTATAAAGACAGTCATTGGCTATAGATATTTTTCGGAAAAAGAGTGCTTGTAATGCCAATATATATAGATGTTGCTGGACTTTAAAATTAAGTATTTTTTAATAAAATCTTTTTCTAGTGGTTATGATAGTATATACAAGTAAACTCTGAGACTATAAATCCAGTCCAAATTATATTTGTGGAATTAAAAAGATATTCATGAACCTTTGTGTAAAAAGCTCCATTTCTTACTTAAATAAACTATATTCATTTAAAAGATGACATAATATTTGGATGGTTTACAGTTTGTCATACCTTAACCTTTATCTCTGTTTCTTAAAAGTAATTTATAGCTTGAATTTTCTGTAGAGGATACAATGTCCACTGGTCTAACTTTTTACCATCAAAATGGCTTTAACTACTCTTCTTATTTGAAGAGACACTCATTATATCTCTGTTGGTAACAAACAATCAATTTGAGAGCTTTAACTATCCCTAAAGCTGGGCTCTGTCTTTTGGGGTATTATCCTGAGAAAAGGCAAAATTAGAAGAAAGTTTTAGGAAGAAACCACTACCTTTGATGGTTCCGTGAAAGCAATCCTAACAACCAGCAGATCATATGTTGAAAGTCAACTCCTAATTTCATATGATATGTTTACAGCAGCTTTCAGAAGGGGAAATGGGACTTACAAGAAGCTTGTGTCAGAAGTGTTTTAAAGTACCCTTATTCTTACAGAGTGAGTCACTCAAAAAATATATATGAATATAAAAATGAAATACATGAAAACATTAAGGACTATGGCTGATTTTTATATTTTTCTTGTTGTTTGTCATTAAATGCCAAATTTTCTCCTTTGTGGATAAATATTTTCACTATTACTTTATTTTGTTTGTTTGGTTAGGAAGATTGGCTCTGAGCTAACACCTGTTGCCAATCTTCCTCTTTTTGTTTGAAGAGGAGTGGCCCTGAGCTAACATCTGTGCCAGCCTTCCTCTATTTTGTATGTGGGTCACTGCCACAGCATGGCTTGGTGAGTGCTGTAGGTCTGTGCCCATGATCTGAACCTGCGGACCAGGGCCACCAAAGTGGAGCACGCCGAACTTAACCACTACGCCACTGGGTCGGCCCTCTCATTATTACTTTTATACTACAAAAACACTAATGAAAATAATTTAAGTTAAAACAATACATTAAATAAATAAATAATTTGCTTCAGCAATAAACCTGAACTTCAAGTGCTAAAGTCATAATATAGGTATAAAATTTTTTACCATTTTCCATGTATTTCTGAAAATTGCTGGGTTGCCTCTACCAAACCTAACCATTTATGGACTCTCCTGTACTTCTCTATCACTGACACCTGACCCATCTTAATGACTAAATGTTTAGATCTAAGTATCAAGATCGGTTTTAAGTCATTTCTATCAACAAGCTTCACATCCAAGGACAAATGATATTCAAACCACATCCACTGATGTCCTACCCGTGAATCTTACTGTTTTATTAGCAATTTTTTTGTCAAGTTATTACAGGGGATTAAATATTAGGAGGATGTACCTCCTTTACTTTCCATACATCATGCAGGACTTGGTTGTCTGTTATTGATCCTTTGGAAAATGTTGTCACTTTAGTTTTCATTATCATTTTGTTATCATTATAATTTTCACGCTAGTCTTCCATTAAGCGGAAGGCACTGGTGCTCGCTCCGTCAGGCGCCCCAGGCACAGACGTCTCGGGCCTCACCTGGAAGCCAGCTCAGTCACAGTCTTCCGTCTCTCTGTGGTTTGCGTGGATGCCCCGTGGACTGAGCGGTAAAGCAGGATCCTGCTGGCAGTGCCTCTCTGCCTGGGGACTTTCCCATCATGCCACTTCCCTGAGCCCACTCCACTCACTTGACCCCCCAACCCTGCAGCCCCCACCCCACCCCACTCCATCCCAATTCCCAGTCCATAAACGGAACAAAACCTGTGAGAACAACTGATCCAAAAAGCAACTCACGGGCACTCCTGGCATTCCACGGGGGCCGTCTTTCCCAGTGTCCCCAGGAGGCCCTCTTGGGCCTGGAGGGCCTGGAGGTCCTGGAGGGCCAGCCTGCCCTTGGTCACCCTACAGTGGAGAGGGGAAGAGACCAACAATGACCACAAAAGATAAAGACTCAGGTCTTCTTTTCAACACCTTAAATTTGTATTATCTAATCCACATTTAAACTATGAAGAGAACCAGAACAACCAGAAACACAGAGCCTGTAGGCAATTTGCCTGCCAGCAGGGAGCCAATAAATATTCATGCTGGCTGAGGCGGCTCTTGGAAACCATGTATGTGATCACTACACTCAGAGCTGGAGTAAACATTTTGCCTCCCTTCACCTACGACAATGCTGCCTCAGTGATGTTCACCTTGTTTAATAAATGGCTGCATTTGTAGTCGGACAAATGTGTTTAATTTTTCATAACCTATAAAATTAAATGTACAAGGCTGTTGTCCAACTGTCTAATAATTTATAAATCACCAAAGCCAGAGAGCTTAGAAACTGGATCTGTTACTGGGTATAATTTAAACTTTCTTTTTTTTTAATTAAGAAAAAAATAGGTTTTCCATATCTTCTTATTTTGGTACTTTCACAGACATTTCAAACAAATGCAGCTCACTAAACATAACTGTATTCTAGGATATTTCCAAATAAACACCCCCCTCCCCACCCCCACGCCCGCCCCACCCCTGAGAGGTAAATGGTAAAGCAACAGTACACAGAGTAATAACGGAACGAACAGAAGACATCCGACTCAAGCAAGAACGAGCACTACCTTAATCAGGCGGCGTTTAATGAGCTGCTGATCAGCAGAGAGAAACCCATGATTGATTTTAGGAAACACCATCTGATCAGTCAGGTGAGGTCAAAGGTTGAAGTTCAGAGATGAGAGAGTTGAAGAATAGACATCAGAAGGCCCCAAGAAAGAAATAGAGATATACACATTAGACTTATAATGACCATTTATCAAAATAGAACTGGTACTTGTGTCTGACGTCAGACCCTCTGGCTCTCCTGAAAGAAACAGAACCCTGAAATGGGATGGTGAGACCAGATTTTTAGTTAGAAGTGAGGCTTTTTTGTATCCCATCATTTTGCTGTGGGCGTTGGGCGTTTTAATGTGTCTGTTAAAGGAGCAGGTCAGCTCGTGCCACCCTGCATCCTGCCCTCTGAGCAGAGAGTCCGCAGACAAAGTGCCAGTTCAGTTTCCGTCAGACTCGTCAACCAGCGTAAGGTGGCATGAACGCGGCTGCCATGTTAATGCCCAAAGTCCAGAGTGTGCAGGATGATGTAATCGACTGGAAAATATCCCAGAGCATTGGATGCGTGCAAATTAAACCACCGAGGTGTGGTGCAGCCCTAGACAGTCACCCCGCCTCTCTTCATGGTCCCAGCTCTACCTCAACACATGCTCAAGATTCTCCTTCTTAATATACGTTTGACCTCACTGATATAGGTGGGCTCCCAAGGACCCAGCAACTTCAGTTGTATGAGGACAGGAAGCAACTGGACCCGACAAGGCAGTTTCGCGTTGGTGCTCACTCTTAGGCTGACTGCCGGCCCGGCTGAGCAGGCATGGGTGCCAACCACAAACCTTGACGGTGAGGATCTGATTACTGTGCAGAGCGGCGACTGTGGGGAAGCCTGGCAGGCCCTATGGACGTGGCACAGCACCAAAACAACACGACACAAACGTCACACAGACATCTCACTGAAGACACACAAAACAAGCGGTACAAATGCCACCCTCTCCCAGCTCTACGTCTGGCCTTGGTGACACACTGTAAGCAAAATCAGACACACGAGGCCCCCAGGCAAACCATTCCTTAGAGGGAAGGGTTGATTGTGAACTCTCGGTAACTGCCCCGTGTGGCAGGGACACGGGGATCTGTGCGTACCCCCTTAACATTTCTGGAATCTTACACACAAAATGTTAGTACAAGATGGAGATGGCTGCAGACGCCGTTATGAAAACAGCACTGTAACTCCCGTCTATTGAAATGCTGTTTACAACTCAGGACATACAATACGGGTATTAACTCTTTATCAGACAACAGTGAACAGAATTTTGCAGTGAGATCAGAAGTATTCCTCAGAATAAACCAGCACACCCCACCACTAGTGCCTTACCACCCACATATCAAAATTTCTCTCTCCAATCACATGATGATGCTCAGGGCTTTCCTGTTTCCCAGGTGGTGGATGGAAATCTGTCTCTTATAACATGCGTATTTCATGTCAGAGGGATTTATGGTCACACTCTGCAGTAATTACTTCTGTCACGTAACTTTTCCAAAAGAACTTGACAGTTCACACAACCCCTTGAAGCAGAAAAGGGGTTTTGGAGTCTTTAACGAAGGAGAATGGGGGAGGGGCGTTTCAGAGGCGCCTGCTTCACCCGCCTGCACTGATGCGCCCTCCCAGGCGCTATCATTCGGGTCGGGCTGAGAGAGAAATTTTGCCTTTCTTCTATTTCTTTTCCAACAACATGTGGCATTGGAGCCTTTTATTCCAGTGCTTTTTTTTCACACAGAACATGTTTACCATGCAAATAAAACAAACAGCCCCCAAGCCATACAACCACCGGCCTCAGTGTCTGCAGGCTTCGTGGGTGCCCCACCTCCTTCCTTCCCCCCCAGCACCCCCCAAATCTGTCGTGAGGATGTTTTTAGTAAGGCCAGAAAGGTTCTAGTTTTTTAATTTTATTGGTCTTGGTATATTTTTCTCCCTTACTTCTGCCTTATTAGGGAATATTTTTCTTTTTAAGGGAGCCAATAAAATTGTGTTTGTACTATGAAGACATCTCTTCAGCCCTAACGCCTTTGTTCTCATTCTTTAGAGCTGGGCTTCTCAGGAAACAAAGCAGAGGAAATCTCATCCATTCTGCCAAATCCTTTCTGATAAGGCTATGAAGTGGCTGGGTAGTTTCGAGGTGACCTGTATCCTCTTTTTCTTCTCCCTGAGTAAAAGTCCTTTAAACACAGACTCGACACAAATTCAGAAACGCTACAAGTTGGAAAACAGATGTGTACAATTTGCTTTTGTTTCACTATGGAATATGAGTTTAAAATGTTATTAGATGGTAATGTGCCAGCATCTTTCCATCTGTGACTCATTAGCCCTATATTACATAGTCAGAATTTTATATATAAACCTCATATTTATGTAACAAAGAACAAAAACAGATACAAACAAGAAGTCTATAAGGGATCAGCATCTCGATTAGTGGTGATAAATCATAATGTCACTTTAAACAGGATTATCTAACAAAAATAATTTAAAATTAAAAACCTTTTAACAGCACACATGGTAGGCTTTACAAATGTTTTGAAATACAAATGTATAAATAAGTCACTTCTTGTACTCATGTCTGAGCATGACCTGCTTGCTGTTTGATCATATCCTCTAAATGCTCACAAAAAGCATCAAGTTCTGCAACTTCTTGGTTTGTTGTCCAGAGTTAATGAGATCTAAAGCCGGAAGTAGACAGGTAATTCTCACCTCGGACAGATCCTTTTCTTCAAACTGAAAATCTCTATTTAAGGAAGCTGATTTTATATTCCTCAATCATCATAAACCTGGACATGCTCCCCATTAGGTGCTTAGAGCTACATTTTAAAGACTTCAATAGTGAACTAGGCACAGGACGTCAGGAGTTTATACATAGCAATGTAGGCAGGGGACACACGAAAGAATTCGCTTAAATTCTAACAAAAATCCCATGGCCTGGGCTGAAATACCCTGGGATCCATGCTTTTCAAACTGGGAGAAAGCTTGAAGGGTGCAAGCCAGTGTCCTGGGTGAGCGTTTAAAGGCAATAATAAATATGGTACACGTTCCTTAAAAGGCAATTTTAATTAACAGTAAATAATTTGAAACATTTTTATGTAAAGCAAACATTGTCATATTATGGGGTAGAAGGCAAACTTTGAGCATATTTTTAGGAATTTTACCCTTTGGCGGTGGTAGAGAACCTCGTCTCACGGGGAAAGCTCCAGACCATAGGTAGACACTGACTGGACTCTCTACTTCCTGCAGGCAGGCGTGGCCTTGCGTGGTCATAACTGCTAGGCTTCCCTAGCTGCTCACACAGAATGCACTTTTTCATTAACTATGCCATTTTTTTTCCCACAGTATCATTAGTCATAGTCCTTTCTAAATAAATGGAATGGACATATTTCACTGGGTTTTACACTTTGGAAAACTTGCCTCGTACACAGATGGTTTGAGTGGGTGTGGGGGAAAAAAAAATATGTCTCCAGAAAAACTCGGAGGAAGAGCGGAGGAATAAGCTGAAATAATTTGTACAATTTTCACTCCCAAATATTTTGAATTCTTAAGAAATTGGAGGTATGAGTGTAAAACTACCTTGCACAACCCATTTTCCTCCTGAGAACACACTCAGACCACTTCAAGAATCTTCCTGACTTTCTGGGAAGCAGGTAAACATCTCAGGACCGGGGTTTGTCACCGTCCCAGGAGGAGCTCCATCTTCCTTCTTTACGTTCTAGAAGGAAGGACGCAAGCCTATCCCAAAGGGATGTCGAACAAATAAATATTTCATAAGAAATGCTTCTAACCACTTTGAAGCCATAAGTTCAGGATGCTATTATCATTTTTACTACATACTCAGTACTGGTGAGTGTTACGTGGTTACATTATAGTGAGAAAATTTTTTTTTGTCAGAAGTATTGTATAAGGCAATGATAGAGGCAGAAGTTAATCCAGAACTTCTAATTCCAGCCCTTGTCAGCATGCAATTTACGTGTTTATAATTTCTTTCTACTTTTTTATAGTTTAAATATTAGAAGGCTTAAAAATTGACTACCATTCAACAATGTTTAAGAAGTATTTTTTGAGGGCCTGCTGTGCAGTGTTCACTGTGCAAGGCCTTGCACCCAAGCTCACAGAGTTTAATGTCTAGTGGGGAAACAGGGGAAAATAAGCAGGCAGTAATCATGCAGAGTGACAACTGTTATGATGAAGAGGTAGAAGGGCCACAAAGGAAATCAATGTGCACCCAAGGCCAGGTGTGAGGAACCAGGCGAAAGAGTGGATGGGGCTGGCAGAGCAGGGGAAAACCGCAGACAGACCAGTTAGGAAAACATTACAGTAGTCTACTGAGGGATTGTGTCCTCCAACTAGAGGAGGGACAGATCCAGTTTCGAGCGATACTGAGGAGGTAAGATTCCCAGTACTTGTAGCTTAGCTGAGAACAGAAGGGAGAAAGAGGAGCAGAGGATGGTCCTAGGTCTCTAGCTAGAGAAACGGAAGATGGAGGAAACACTAGAAGAGAGTGGATCAGTGGTTATGGATGATGAATTCGCTTGGAGACTTGCTGAATTTGAGGTGTCTACGGACAGCCTAGGGCAGCAGTCAGATATGCATATAAAATAGTCAGGAGAGGGCCGGCCCTGTGGTGTAGTAGTTAGGTTCGTGTGCTCCGCTTCAGTGGCCCAGGGTTTGTGGTTCAGATCCTGGGCATGGACCTACACACTGCTAGTCAAGCCATGCTGTGGTGGTGTCCCACATACAAAGTAGAGGAAGACTGGCACAGATGTTAGCTCAGGGCCAATCTTCCTCACCAAAAGAAAAAAAAAAGTCAGGAGAGAGGTGGGAATCATGTCATGGGCTGCCTGAAGTCACCTAGGGAGGCTGTAGAGGGAGCAGACCTAGGAAAGAACCCTTGGAAAGACTTTGATTTAAGGGATGAGCAGAGGGAGAGGCAACTACAAAGAGAATTAATAAAAGAGGTTGTAGAAGCAGAAGGAATGCTAACTCATTTCACAAAAATTCAAAACAGGAAAATGACTCGAAGTGACTCATTAATGAAAACTGCATCATTAATTGTGCTGTATTATTGCACATAAACTGAACTGCACATGAACTGAATCCCTCCACTCACTCTTAAACCTAGAGGTCATTTAGAAGCTAACAATGGCCAAGGTCACTGACAATGGATGCTCACTGATAAGCACAAGGCAGTATACCTGAGATTGCAGAGGTACGGAGGAAAAAATAAACAATTATTTTAATTTTAAAGGTGGTCAAGGGACCCCCCCCATAGCAAATCATATTGGAAGAAAAAATATGTGTTATGCTGAGAAATGAAAATCCCTGAGTTTCTCCATAATGTAAATAACATCAGGATTCTGTTTGCCCAAAAGCTATCATGCATTACAATGCAGCCACTATAGCAGGGTATGTGTGTGGCATACGTAAAGACGAATATTCCTAGAAGTAGATAAAATGACTTCTAGCTAAGAGAGACCAGATGGGGAAATATTTTAATAGAATGCAAAAATATTTAGGTAAAAGAATAACTTTAGTTTAACAGCAGGAACTGTTACAAGGCTAAATAAGGAAAGAAAAGAGATTAAGAGAAAGAAACTTGCTGCTAAATCATTCCATATTGCAGGAGATGGTATAATCTGTCTCAACAGAAAGTCAGCTACACGAAGCTAAATAGCTAAGGGAATCCTTTGAACAACCGAATAACACGAGCACTGGAGTCTTTGCAAATCAGAACACATAATGACTAGAAAAGATTGCTTCCTGGAAGTGCAGGCTTGTGGAATAATAAGCAGAAAGATGGCAGATCTTCAACACTGGAGAGTATGAAGAATAAGAAAAAATGACTGAACTACCAACTGGGGAAGGCTCTATTTGTTATGCGTGATCTCATAAGGGATTCTCGGGGTTCTTGTAGTGTTTCCCAATGACAGACAGCTAAGAAAGGCCAACAAAGATGAGATCCCATGACAAGAGGTAGGATTCCTGAGGAAGCACTGTCCTGCCTTGAGGGAACCAGAGAAGCATAGACACCGGACACAGGCGAGAAAAAGAGAACAGCCTCATGGTCTGGGAGATGGTACAAAAACAAAATTGTATCAATTTGATTTATATCAACTTCACTATCGTTGGATCAGAGCTGTTCTCTCTAAGTGGACATTAAGAGAAGTCCTGTCTTCGTGTTTCTTAATAACAATAAAGACAATAAATAACGATGATGATGGTAATGACAGTGGTCAACATTCATACGATACACACTAGGCACCAGGTATTATTCTAAGAGCTTTGGGAGTATTAACTCTTTTACTCCTCGCAACAACCATTTGACAGATGAGGAAGCTGAGGCACAACGAGGTAGGGTTTGCCCACCTAACTGTAAGCCGCAGAACCCAAGTTCACGCCCTGGCCAGCGGCTCCCAAGTCTACCCTTTTAGCCGCTATTCTTTCCACAAATCCCTCACTGGCTCTGAATTTCACTCCCATTTATTCATTCATTTATCAAGAAGCATTAATAAGATCCTACTACAAACAAGGCAATATTTGGACATTGAGATTACAAAGCCTGACCCAGGCTTCATGGAGCTTACCGTATGACCAAGAAAGGCAGACGTTAAACAAACAATTGCAAATGTGGGCTGGGATCTCTTTGGATATATTTATCTATGCTCTTTCCTCTTCTGTTTTGTCATTTTCTTTGCCCCTCAATCAAGCTCTTAGTGGGCCACCTGCTGTTGCCTCAGAAGAGGTATGAGGAGGCAGGGTGGAAAACAAAACTTGTCTACCAACATTTCTAGAAACCGAAACTATCTAGGAAGACACTCCCCCATACTGAAAACAGGAAGGAGATCTGTGGACCCCAGAGGAGAGGCAGCCTACGCTCTGCTTCCTCGCAGCACTTCAGGAACTCAACAATACCGTAAGGAATACAGCCCCGTGACGTGTCTAGGTGCACAGGACCATGGGTAGCCTTGCATAAGACCCCCCTGTCTGAAGCATGGCACAGAAAGAGCAGGAAGTTCCCCATGCCCCATAGATGTGGCTACAACACACTGCATCTGCAGGGCCGTGCAGCTCAGCACGCCATGCAGACGGATGCCCGCGGACCAGGTGCCTCTCCATTCCCAGCCCAAACCTTTTGTGCTATAAGACCCTGGCAGTGTGAATCAGTTCAAAAGGAGGAGGAAAGGGTGGTAAGGAAAATCTCAAGAAGACTGATGTTTGGTTTTTATGTCAGCTCAGCAGAATGGAGGCTCAGATTCAGAAATCAAATTGTTACAGAAAAGTAAAGTAAGTCATATTTCTTACTCACCTGAGTTTTTGGATTCAGAATCACACCCCGGAACTGAATATGATGACTGTTAACCAAACAAAAGCTGTGAGAGTGCACAGAATGGAGACCTGAGCCAGGTCAGCTGGTCAGGGAGGACTTCCCCAAGGATGGGATATTTAAGTGGAGCCCCGCACAACGCACTGGCCCTGTAGGCCCCTGGTGCCTGGCACTCTCAAAGGGCACTGCCACCTTTCCTTCCTGAGAGTATCATCTAGACGAATACTGGAACCAAAGAGAAAATGTATTTTCCTTTTCCAAAGCCATACTGTATCGACACTCATAATACAAAGATTAGGTCCTGTTCCAGGTACTCCCTTGAGCTCAGACTCTGTTCTCCATTTGGGGGAGATTAGGATAGGGTAATGGCAGCAACTACAGGGTGAAGGATTCCTGTGGGAGTTCAGATCGATGAGAGCGGGAGAGATTAACTAAGACATTCATTCTTTCATCTAACAGACGTCTCTTAAATGTACGCCATATGCCAAGTACAATGAAAGAAGCTGTAGGAGTTTAAATCTAGTGGTGGGGGGTGGGGGGTTATCACATGGATGTCAATTCAAATGGAAAACACACTAAATTAGCGCTATAATTGGAAGGACAGGCAGTATGCTATTTGAGCACATTCTGACCGGGGAATGGAGTAAGGCTCCTATAAAGGTGGGATTTGAGATGGGTGAGGAGGCTATTCAGGACAACGGTATTTGAGGTGGGGCGTGGACTTGGGGCCTCTGGAAGAAGGTGTTCCAGTCTGAAGTACAGTGAGCAAAGACGTGGAAGGTATATTCGGGGATTGCTGGTAAGTGCAGTTTGTTTGGGGTGGAGCTCAAGTTTTCTAGGGAAGAGCCGGGGAAAGTTGATAGGGTATAGATGAGGGGGGTCTTCAAGGGAGCTTAAAAGGGGAAGTAGTGGGAAGACGTTTATACAATGAGGGTGCCATGCCACATGTGGGTTTGAGGAAGACAACTCGGGCAAAATTACGAACACTCTATTAAAAGTCAAGATATAGTCTATGTTCTCTTATCTGCGATTCCAAAGTCCCTGAAAATGAAATATTTCTTCATAAGTTTAACTCAAGGTTTTCCTAAGTTTACGGCAGACTCATTTGGTGGCAAAAACTTATTTGAACAGATGCGAGGCTATTTATGGTCACTAATAATCCTTCCTAGTGAGAACATGCATGTTTCATGGCAGAAATTGATGGTTTGATTACAGGGCGCCTCAGGCCTCTCCCAGGAGTCGGACAACATGCGGTGTGTGAAGAATACTAACTTCCCAATGCCTGAAAACTAAATTCTGAAACACGTTCGACTCGGAGGGTTTCAAGAAGGGATTGTGAGCTTGTTCCAAAGTTCATGACAAAGATCCCTTTAACAGAATTAAAGATCATAAAAAGAGTAGTAAGTTTTGAAGTTAAGGCAATGAATTTACTTTTGGACAATAAAACTTGTTAATATAGGCTAGTCTGGCAAATACCCTGTCTAAATATATAGCAATCTGAATTATACATTATAATTGACACCAGTTTGTAGTAATTCAAAATAAATTTACTTCTACGATTTCAGTTTTATACAGTGATCAGAACTGGTTTGACCAATTGTCTTCTAGTATACATCTTTTAATTAATTGCTTTAATGAACAAATAAGCACATTATAATTATCACACGTTTTGCAAGTCAATGCAAAAAAAGACCTGTGAAAATTTTGTTCTTTTAGGAAATTAAAAAAAAACAACCTCCAGAAGTCTTGTTTAGAATATCAATTTGGTTATCAAACACTGCATAATAATTTGCCTAACACTTCCCCCTTTAAAAAAATAAATAATGCAAAAGCAAGCTTTAATTCCACCCATCTGAATATAATGCAATTTGCATTGGAAATACAAATTTTGAATTCCAGAGCCCAAACTAATAGTCTTTTAATTCTCAAGGACTCTTCCCTCTAAGATGCTACCGTATCATGAGAGTGTGCAACAGAGTAATATTTTGCATCTACACTTCTATAAAGCCAAGGGTGCCTTCTAGTTGCGGTTGCCACATCAAAGGCTGACCTCAACTTGAGTACAGTCTATCCATTTTCTGAAAGGAACCAGTCTACGTCTGGGAGAGAAGGCACAGCATGCATCAGGAAAGAACAGTGCCAAGAAAACAGGGGATACATTGGCTGACAAGGCACCTTATTACTGAAGGGAAAAGAAGCATTTATCCAGTAGCTTGGGAGAAAAATTCCACTTTTTTGCATTCTTCATTCTGGGGGAGAAAGCAAAAGTGTCCTGTTGTTTCCTAGAAACTCTCTTTAGTGTCTGGCTTAATGGGTATTTGCTAAACTTCCTTTCTATGGTATTAGGTTGAGTTGACTCTCAAATTCCTTGGGCAGGAGCCCTGGATGGCAGCCTATTTTCTTCTTCCCATGGAGGAGGTAATGGCTGGAAGCCAGCCTCTAAGGAGTGGTGAGAGTCCCAAGGGGCTCAGCTATAACAGTGGACAGTTACCCTTGTAGTTCCTACTCCACCTCTGAGGTTCAACCCTCCCCCCGCCCCAATAAATAAATGTGAGCCCACAGCATATGCCTGATAGCCCTCTGGGATAATGGATGTCTTCAAAAGTGACCTCAGCAACAAAAAGATGATAGAGTCCTTGGAGGCGTTCACCGGAGAGTAGTGTTACTTGGAGTAGTACTTCCAGGGGGCTTCCTCCACTAGCGAACTGGTCCCGTGCTCCAACATCTCCCTTTGGTCCACTCCTGAACTTTTAGTGTTTTCCCAGGGACAGTTCAATTACACAGAAACTAAAACAGTGTGTGGCTTGAAAGCCTGGAAATGTGCATGTTTCCCTACTGGTCTAAAATATGGATTGCAATTGAGGACACATTTGAACATCCCATAATTATCTTTATATTTGATGTCACATGTGCATATGGAGTAGACTCCAATGACTATAAGGACCAGGCAGATAACATAAGTAAGGGAGCAGGTTTAAGACAAAAGGAAGTGGGGAGACTTGGTGGAATCGGAGGCAAGCTGGGGCTAAAAGAAAACAATGAAGACAACAGATGTTGCCACAGGAGAGGTCAACCCAGTGCTGCTACATCTTCATCTGCTTCCAGAGAAGCCAGAGATCCAAGGCGTGTTCAATGAATACTTCAGATTGTAAACATTTGCTACCAATTCAAATTTACTTTAAAACATTTTATAGTCCAAACAAAAATACATTTGAGGGGAGGATTTGGCCCCCAGACCACCAGCTAAAGATCTCTATATAGTGCTTTTGAGTGTTGAATGAGAAATAACACACTGTAGAAGGCTTTGCTTCAGAAAGGAAATAATACCGTCAGCCCATTGAAGGAACTTTGCTTTGTTGTATTAACATTTGAAGAACGGGCTACAAGTTCTCATTGCCTCAATCACATGGCGTAATTCAGAGCACTGGTTCTTAAGTCATTCAAACTTCAAAACATGACTGTGACACAGGACCTCTAGCAGGAAGAACAGAACAAGGTGCAATTCCTTTTTGAAAAGGAAGTGTTGTACCCCATAGTGATGGGTCCCATGATTTCAGCTCCTAATGAAAGAGGCTGTCATAATCAATGTGAGAGTTATGGTTTCTCTGGGAATCTCAGAACAGAATTTCCTGACTTCTGTGACGCTAAATCTAAACTTTATAATGATATGAATGTTAGAAATCATAATATGAATTTTGACGTTTTGGTCTTAATTTCCTGGCTGTGGTTGATGATGATGGTATTTAATGAAATGCACTATAATTTTCATATTAAGTTGTAACATACTATAATATTTATTATATTTAATTTTTAAAAGTGATATTTATTTGCACAATTTTTTTGAAATATCTACACTGATAATATTCGAACTCTTTTTTCCCCTCAAATTTCCTTTCATACCTCCAAATTTCAAACATTTAAATGATAATAAGCCAGCCCAAAATGTCAAAAGTAAAGATTAACTTGTCTTGAAAGTTACTGAAAATGAGGGCTCAAAATAAGGTGCAGCTGCAATTTCTGATAGGGTCAATTCTCTATTTAAATGTACTTAATATTCCATTTATCAAAGGCACTTGCCACATATAACAGAAGCAAGATTTGTTTCTTCCTACGATTCCAAGAATTAATTCAAACTCTAACATGGTCTTTTAACTTAGTAAACATTAAATGAAATGCTTGCCTTATTTACCAGTAAATAAAAAAGAAACAAAACCAACAGTGAATAATTGTGTTCTGTGTTTGAACACATGAAGTGATGGTATTATACATAAGTCAGACCAAGAAAAACTATTTCTCTGATGTCTTAAAAGATCTAAAAGCAATAGTCCAGGTTCCGAAGCACAAACGCAGATCATAGGTCTTATTTTTATCTTCAATGGATCTCTAATTTCAGCACCCATAAGGAACAGAGTTTACGTTTTAAAAGCCAGGTGGCATCTGGTGTACTCAGCTAAGTAACTGGTTCTACCACCTCATCAGCTGCAACGCTTATGATTCCCATATGTGGCTAAAACATTATGAGCTGTATGCTTATCATGTCCTTATTGAAATGGAATTACTTATTTATACATAAGGCACTGTCAACCTTTCTCCTTGTGTGACATGGGATATTGGCAATTATGGAACATAAAGGTGAGGAAGAATAATTCATCATTTCCCAGGTCTGGGATGAAGCTTCACAACATCACACACAGTTGAGATAAAGCTTCGTAAACATTAATAGTACAATTGTCCATGTTTCTTGGCTTGTGAAATGTTTGGGGAAATTATTAAACATTGGGAAAATAGCATGAAAAAATGTGACTAAGCAAAAAGAATATTTTCAAAGAAGCTGGCAGTCAACTGTTGTACAGGGAATCATTATCCAATTTTTGAATTTTTAGGCCCTTAATTTCCCTTCCACTCTCCTATTCTTTGTAGGATTTCCTCTGTTATGACGGTCATAATTAACTGTAAAAGAGGAAAGGAAAAAGGGGATGAAAGTCAGACTAAGGATTAATATAGGAGAGCAGCTAGAACACTAAGATCTGTATCAGGGCCACTAAGGGCCTAGTGGGTTGCGGAGAAGATACAAAGAGCAAGAAGAGCATTTCCAGTTAGAACAAGAAAGAGAAGAAGAATAAAAGAATAGGCCTTCATTTCCCCTCCAGTCAGCTGAGAGTAAAATATTAATAGTTGACACAAGAAAGCAATAGCAGCCAGTTCCTATTTAGCTTCTAGTTCTGTCCAACAGAAAAAAAAATATAGATATTGGATTAAAAATTGAAACAAATAATGGTAGTGTAACATGCTAAGAAAAGTGAAGAAACTATAAGTGAAAACTTTGGGAATTTAAATTATTCTGAAGAAATGACTTTTTTAGCCTGTCTTGGCCTGAAGAAATGAATTTCAAAATACTGAGAGCTTGCCAAAAAACTTAAACCATTCAGATCATTTTTCAGGAACTGTGGAAAGCAGGAGAAGTAATAGAAGATAAAGCAGAGAAGAAGATAAATCCTGCAAAATATAGACAGATTGGTAATATTTTATTAACGTAAGTCAAGACCAGAATAGATTATTAAAAGGAGCGTTGGTGAAAATTTGCCCAAAAAGGTGTGGTTTAAAAATACTACCTTTGTTTCATTTTCAAAAAGGGTTACGAGCAGATGGATGTACATATATAACCAGACTACAGCAGCAGGCATGCCAAGGTTTTGTATATATCCTTAGACACTCAATCTGAGAATCCTGAACCGAAAGCCAACAAAAATAGTGGCTTTATAACTGGTTGAAAAATTTACCCAGGTAAGACTGCTTTACTGGCCACGTAGTTCACGTTCTCAGTCCTGATCCATTCAACATTTGTATCAATGAGTTAGATTAGTCTTCTCAAACTCTGGGTCTGGAAATGATTTCTCTACATGGATATCCGTTTCTATGTCTCTGTCTCAAGTCTCCAGACAATGGGACAGAAGAAGAAATGTAATATTTGTCGGATGGCACAATCAGACCCCAGAGAGGACTGCAACAAGATAGAGTGTTCTAGTAATAAGAGAATAACAGTAAGGGACAGTGTTCAGATCCAATAACCAAGCTCTATAGATACACAGCTGAGGAGCGGAGGGTTAGCGACAGTGAGAAAAACGATTTTAGAATTTAAGTCGATAATAAACTTAGACATCAATATATATGACTGCCAACATTGTTTAAAGCTAATCTAATTCCAGGCTATGTTAACAGAAACCAAAACATAAGCAGGTAGGTTTTGTCCCCTTTAGTCCAGGCTACACCAGAATTAATGTGTTTAACTTCTGGGCATTATCCTTTAAGGAGGACACAGACAGACAGGAACATACGCAGAGAACAACCACGACTGTAAGAAAACACAGAAGTGTCCTATGAGGAATGGATGAAGGGCTGGGTCAGAGCAGGAGATGAGACAGGGCATGAGAGCTCCTTTGAACAGGCTCAGAACTGCAGGTAGGGCCTCACCACCACCACAAGGTAGCCAGGCTGATGTCGGGCCATTACTTGTTGAGGGATGGCGTAAACGAGGGTTTGGACTAAAAGGGCTGTGAGGTTCATTCTAACCTTGAGCTTTATTCAGCGTTCCTATAAAACCAGTGAAAGGTTGTCACGTGGAAGAGGAATTAGCTCAGAAGGGGGGACTAGATCAAAGGTATAGGAGTGGAGAAGAGCAGATGTTGACTCAAAAGAAGGAACCATCAATATTTGCTGAATGAATGATTAAATTACTAGAATTATCTCTAATTATTAGTCTGATTCGAAAGATAGTGAGCTCATTGCCAGTGGCGGTGTTTGAATAAAACTCAAGAACCGTAAGCTTGGGATATAGTATATGAGTTTACAGGCAATCGGCTGGCTATGAAATGGGTCTATTGTGCAATTATAAGAGAAAATTTGATGGAGCAGCAAGTGAATTCTCCCTCCTATATTATGTTCCCTCTCACCTCCTTTGAAAACAGGAGAATCAAGATTTATCTAGAAACCCTTTCTGGCATTGCTAAAAGATTTATAACTCTAACAAAAAGCCATTTTTTTCATTCCTATATTATCCAACAATTAAAAACACTATAAGAAAAAAAATGTTTCAAATGTATACAACTCTTTTCCATAAAAGGAAATATAATCTACCTTATAGGATCCTTTTTATGCCATCTTTTTTCAATCCTTTAGACTACAGCCTCAGATTCTGTATTTCTTGCACTCAGAGACATCAGGTTTCTATTTATTTATTTATTAGGAAGTGTGGCCCTGAGCTACCATCTGTGCTAGTCTTCCTCTGTCCTGCATGTGGGATGCCCCCATAGCAAGGCTTGATGAGCAGTGTGTAGGTCCATGCCTAGGATCCAAACCTGCAAACCCTGGGCAGCTGAAGTGGAGAGCATGAACCCAACCACTATGCAACCAGGCCAGCCCTTCAATTTATTTTTATATCAATAAGAACACAGAGAAAAAAGGATCAAATAATACTGACTCAAATTAGTTCTTTTTCTTAAGATTTGTCAGTATAGCTATTGAGGGCAATTCCAAACAATTTATGAACTTATTTTTATTGGTGCCCCATCAGCGCAATTCTGTTAGAAATCTTTATAAGGAGAAATGTTTCCATTAATCTAACTATACAATCAGAGCAACAAAAACGCAGAAAACATATACAGCGTCTTAAAATATGAATGTTCCTCAAAGTATACTGACAAGTATTATAAAGCAAATTATTTGAGTCCAACAAAAAATATGCAACTAAACTAAATTTATATCATGATTCTAAATATCTATGAACTTCAGCTACAAGCAATATAGACGTCTAAGCTATATCATCTTAAGTCATAAACCAACATATATCTTTTGAAGAAAAATCTAGTGGAAATTCTGAAATTTGGGACTGTATTTTTCCTCAAAGAGTGACTCTGAAGTGCAAGTCTTCAAAGTCTGTGTTGCTTCTTATTTTAAACATATAAAACTAAAGGGCTAAAATTCATCATTTTAACATTACCTGCATGTTATTTAATTACTGTTCTATTCTATATATATAAATGAGGTAACTTTAAAAAATTCTATTATTCTACAATTCATATTTCAACAAAATTCTTAAAGACAGCATAAACCATATTGGCATCTTGATAAAAAACTACCAAGTTTGAACTAGTACTAATTTTAACCCTTGAACAGACTTGGTATGCCAATAAAAAAAACCTATCACCATAGATTGACAACCACCAATGTAAGAAGAGTTCTATGTAATTTAAAAACGAACGGTATATAAATTAAATTAAAGGCAATAATGCAGACTTCTTCCTAGAAAATAAATGATCCGTCATTACTTGTTTTGAAACCTGTATGTGTGCATATTTTGATGGGCTTTGTCATCATAAAATCAGAAGCAAAATCATCTTAATATCTAATTCAGGCATTGCAAACTCCAAAGCCAACAGGGACTGTGTACATACGTAAATAAATGAGATGGGCTGGGTGTCCCTGTGTGCAATGCAGAATGCATGCTCCATCTAAAGTGGACAGACTCCATTCAGCTCCAGCCAACCGCAATTAGAGCAGAACGTGTACTCAGTGGTGCCAGATCTTCCAAGTTTCCAAGAGGAATAAAAAATAAGATTTTTTATGAAATTGCCCAATATTAAAATGTTAGCAACTAATTTGGGAAAATCAAATAAAATTTATCTACTACCAGAATCTGGTCCACAGGCTACCAGTTTGTAGCCCGAAATCTGCCTCATGAGAATTATTAATTCAAAACATAGAGGGAAGATTGCACAAAACAGTGTATATATTTCAAAAATAAGGAAAAATAAAGACATTGAATTCCTTTCCCCCACTACCAGCAAGGGTTGTTCCTCTCTCCCCTAAAAAGAAATCCCGTATAAGTTGTGACAGCTTCTCAAACGACAACCCTGTTGGCACATGCCATTTCATTCGACACATTCTAAAAGTCCTGAGGAGTCATAACAGTTACTACATAAAATTCTGGGTAGATACCATGACTCAAACTTTGCATTCTTCTCTGACACATTTTATTAGAACAACGGGGCTCCAAAGTGGAAGTAATACCACAGATCCGTATAGAGTTACAGCACTAACATCCAGCACTGCACCAGTGACACAGCAAGCTTTCTCCATTTCGATTTTGTTTGACTTTTCTGCCTAAAAGGGTAAAATGAAGGGTGAAGCTGTAAATCTCTACATTAATTTTCTGGACAAATCCAAAATGTCTACTAGATCTGCAGACAGTCCCTTCTTCCTGTAACTCCTCAAAATTAATTTCCTTTTACAATATTACTGAATAATTGTGAATGACAACTAAACAAAAGCTTGTAAGACTGAAAAGGAATTTTGTATTGAGCAAAAAAAGTAACAAAAATGGCTTTATAAAGAAGGGCTTTATAATGTTATGGTCTAGAATTTCCTAACATTGAAGAATCTTTAGAAACTTCACATTGTCAAAGAGAAAAAAACGTATGTTTATCTTTGCCAGAAAATGAAAGTGGTGTGTGTAGGGGGTGAAGGTTTTAATATAAACATAGTAGTTATCTACTTGGCAGAGAAAGAATAACATTATTAAAAGGTACAATGTTCCTTACTATTGTTTTCATCATCAAAATTATAGTGATTGTCGTATAGGTTATACATTCTTTAAACAATGACACAATATCAAAGAAATGTAAAAAAATCATTAAAAATGGTGAAATTATAACTAGCAGCTTTTTGCCGTATTATGGATATCAGCCATACTAATAAAGACAAAATAGTTTGTGATTTTCAAAACATCTAACAAAACTAGACTAATGATTTACAATCTTCCCAATGTTTACCTTTTCAAAGAACAATTCAGTAGGATAAAGATAACTGAGAGTAGGGAAAAATCAAGGCTGGAAAATTACAAGGTGCTGCTATAACTTATGTCAAACGCAAGGAACATGTTGGAGTCCCTTTCATACCAAAAATTTACATCCTTAAAAGAAAATTTTGGTGCTGGCATTCTAGGAACTCTGACTTCCTCAACCACTAAGAAATATAGAGAAATAAGATAGCTAAGAAAAGGCAACTGAGTTCTGAACTTGGTCTCAACCTCTTCCCTGAAATTCAAGACAAGGCAAGCATTTGTCCCTCAAAGGTTATCACAAAAAAGCTCAGTCAGTGGACTCTACTGCAAAGAAGGAGCCAACCTTCAAAGTGATGGTCAAGAACTGTCACAGTGATCACTTCCATCTAACTTTGCAAGGAACTATGGAGAATGGTTTTTCTTGCAGGCTAACATGAAGAAAAATTAAGCACAAATGATTAAAAGTTAATTTACATTCTCTTTAAGCAATTCTGAAATGCCACACTGAACAGAAAGATGCTTTTTAAAAAAACAGTTAAGTAAGATATATTAATTTAATCTAAAAAACCCTTCACAGATTGCTTTGAATATTTGCCTATCCTTTCCTTCTTTTTCTTTCTTTCTTTTTTTTTTTTTTTGGCTGAGGAAGATTTGTCCTGAGCTAACATCTGTTGCCAATCTTCCTATTTTGTACATGGGACACCTCCACAGCATGGCTAGTGAGTGGTGTAGGTCTACACCCAGGATCTGAACCCGTGAACCTGAGTCACTCAAGTGGAGCATGTGGAACTTTAACCACTTGGTCATGGGGCCAGGCCCTGCCTATCCTCTCTTAATAGGAATGAGAGTATAAACAAGAGTAGGCTCACACTGTATGTGTGAATAACACTCTACACTCACGGAGAATTCTATTTCATAAAGATAGCATAGGCGACAGCAATTTTAGGTAAATATTCACAAGAATATATATGTATATAAAATATCCCTATAGATAGAATAATTCCTGTTTGTGAAAACTGATATATGTAAAAACACCTACAGACAGAATGAATACAGTATAATATTTTAAATGATTGGTTGTGTAAAAGGCAAGGGTTTGATAATTCTTAACATGAGAAACGACTTG
This sequence comes from Equus asinus, assembly GCF_041296235.1. NCBI lineage: Eukaryota > Metazoa > Chordata > Mammalia > Perissodactyla > Equidae > Equus > Equus asinus. The sequence continues at coordinate 4,297,321 of NC_091792.1, forward strand.
TAAACCTTGGAAAAGACAAAATCACACAGCACATGCAACCTAGAATGAGGCGTGTTTTAGACGATTCTCTGCTGTGTTCCGTATTTGGGCAGGGCTCCCTCAGTCACGTCCTTCATTCCCCACTTCCTACTTCACCAGTGGAAGAACTTCCCTTCAGCAACTCCGGAAATCTCACAAAGCTATGACCTCCTCTGTCATGATGGGGTGAATGCTTGCGCGAGATATTCAAGGCTGGGCCATAATTTTAATAGTTTAGATAAACAGATTAACTCAGCTTCTAAAAATAAGCCTGATGAAAGGCCCAAAGAATAAAGGTATTTTTAAAAACAATGGGATGTTTTCACAATTAAGAATTTGGTGGCATCTCCTTCAGCCTTTTTTCTCACTTGCCAATAAACTCAGAACGTTCAGGCTGACGTTCGTTTGAAGACATGGTGAATGAGGCCGGAATTACCACCTGCTGTTCCCTTGCACTTCCTAGGGGTATAGTTAGTTCCTGCGAGTTCACACCAGCTCATACGGGCTTTAAGCCAGAGCTGCTCTCACACTCTGCCACGCCAATTTCTCTCTCCTCTTGCTTACTCACCATCATTTCCCATCTTAATTTTAATTCTAATGAATTCCTTCAGGCCTGTAGCTAACTAAAGTTCCTATCCTGGAAAGACTGTCCCATGTTATTAGTTCTTTGATGTTTCAAATGCTACACTGGAGGGTTTTGATACCACTTGTTCCATCACTAAGGCTCCTTTATCAACAGATTCATGCTAGACTCAAAAACTAACAAAGCATGATCAGAATGCCCAGGAGCTTTCTTGGTATGTGGAACTATGAAAGCAATAGTGTTACATTATTACTATTACTCTTATTACTTTTATTATTATTTTTGTGTTAAATCATTTAAAAGTTTATTTGTGCTAATAAAAAATACTAGCGGTCATAAGGGTTTCTCTGAATATCAACATTTTTCAAACAAAATTTAACTGACTTCTAAGAGATTGTAATCAAAGCTCCCCGACTGCCTCCAAAGTCGCTACAGAATTGAAGTTTGAAGTAGGACCTTGCAACTGACATCCTTTTCCTACAAAGCCAGTCCTGTTTGCCACTTGTGATTTACAGGCTGTGTCTGCTCCAAGGAGCTGCTGGACACATTAGCGCAGGTATGCTTATGAAAGGATGCTGCTGTCTGGCACTAAATGACTTTCCAGAGACCCATCTCATTCAGACCTACGGGAACTGTTCTCTCTGAACATGCTCTGTCAGTGCAGAAGCCATTATTCCACCCATTCTGAGGGGAAAAATCAAAAATACAGTCTTGCATTCTAGTCCCTTCTGGAAATCCTGATGTACCATTAAAAATCTGCTATTTCATATTTTCTTGATTTCTACTTGGCTAATCCACTTCATTAACACTTGTGTTGCAACTATAATTCTGCATTCGGGAGTGATGGAAAAAGAATGTTGGTAATTGTGTTGGATGTTATTAGTGTAAATTGCTTATAAAAGGCTGTATTTCCTCTTTGCAATGTGCTTGTTATTCATAGATACTACCAACAATCGTATGTTCGATTTTTTTTGTCCATTTCAAATACAGATTTTAATATATTTACCTAAAGGCTTACTTTCTCTTCCTTATATGATATTGAAAGTCACCAACCCCAAATTATCTTTCCCTCCACATTTTACTATATGCTTCAGTAGCAGGCATTAAAGTGAATCATGGCTCCTTATTGTATGGGTTAATAAACATAAGACTCGTGTTTGAACTCAAGTGAAAATTAACTTGCTTAAATATGAGACAAAAAGAGTAAAACCCTCTGTATAGTTTTGTGTTTGAGAGAAGATCATTCATATATCAAAGAATTCTTTTTTGTTTTTTAAAGACTGGCACTTGAGCTAACAACTGTTGCTAATCTTCTTTTTTGTGTGTGTGCTTTTTTCTCCCCAAATCCCCTCAGTACATAGTTGTGTATCTTAGTTGTGGGTCCTTCTATTTGTGGCATGTGGGATGCTGCCTCAAAGTGGCCTGACAAGCGGTGCTAGGTCAGCGCCCAGGATCTGAACCAGTGAAACCCTGGGCTGCTGAAGTGGAGCATGCGAACTTAACCGCTCGTTCACTGGGCCAGCACCCAAAGAACTCTTTAATTATTTAGAATATATTTTACAGAGAGCAGCATTTGTAAAAATTCAAACAAAAGAAATATAAATGGAATGATATTAAATATATACAGATTCTCTTTCATTCCATTCATTTTCAAGAGAAATGTGAAATGGTGCATATTAGCTTGAAAATATTGTAAGATATATATCCAGATACACATATCACGAAAAAAAGTAAAAAGAAGAATATTGCAGGTGATATAAGCAATCAGGACAAAAGTGTGGACAATGAAATCTTGCCTTCACTTTGCAAAATGGAATAAATAATTATCTTATTATGAAGGTCACTGCCTTAAAAATACTAAAAGGAAATCCAATGGCTATTTAAACTGGTTGGCATCATTTTCCAGAATGCCTTGTCAGAGGATATGCTTAGGATTGGATTTGGGTTTTAATACATCCGTGGTCATTAACAGAATTCTCAGGTGAGCGTTCAAATCTCAGGCTTTCCACTATTGTGTCACTGTTGTAGTTTTAACATAAGAGTTTGCAAAATGTCCACTTTTACTTCCAAATATTTTGTATAAAAGCTTACCCCATTGGATTACTATATTTATAGTTTTACTGAAACATCTTTTACATTAGACAAAAATGTACAAGACTTACAGTGACGTAAAACAGGTCGACTCACTACTCCTCCACCTTTTTAATATCTCTTTTTCTTCTTCTTATTTGATGAGCTCAGTTATCCAACCAATAACTGAGATATAACTCATAACACTGAATTCCAAGGGAAATATTGTGTACACATCAACAATTGTTTGCAAAAATAATTTATTTTTAAATTGACCCAAATTAGGACAAATTTACAAATGTTTCTGGATTCAATTCAATATACCAGCTCTTAGTGGTTTGAAGTATGACAGAGGCACTCAAAAGAGAACTCTGATTATAAGATATAACAAGAACATTTGCAAATTTTAATGAACTTGCTGTTTCCATGCCAACTTCTGCTGAATCTGGAAAGCATTAAAATAATTTTCTCACAATTTATTTCTTTCCATTGTGTCATATCCATTCCCTTTTCACAGGCAATACACTAAGTCCCAATGAGTACTTATTCATTAGGGCTAAGGAGAAAGGCAAGGGTTAAGTAAATAAGAGCATCAAATTAATATCCAGGCCTAAATGTTCTAGCAGAGCCAAGGAATCTGTTTAATCATTCAAGTCAACAAAGGTTAAGATAATAAAATAAACTTCTAAATGCTTTCCTTTTCTGGAACTTAATCTGTCTGGCTGAAGATGTTTTTAAGATGCTATCAGTTTTGTGTAGTCCCAGCTGTTATGAAAAGTTATTTGAATATACTGTGAAGAGAAAAGAATTTTATGAACACAGTTAAGCAGAGCTCCTGGGTGGCTTATGAAACTGTGAGAGCCCTTGACTCATTTAAAACCAGCTGTTGGCTGATGATGTTGAGCCCAATACCACTAAGTCTTTTATTTATCAGGGCCCTGTGTTATTTGGCAAGGTAATGGTAGCCAACTGATTAGAAGAGTTATATATAGTCAAAAGATAACTTCATGACATGTGTTCATTTTTTTGCCTAAGTTTGATTAATATATTTGCCATAAATTCAGAACACGGTACCCTAATTTTAAAAGATAGTATTCAACATTAAAATAGTTTTGCTTATTTCTAAGGCTATGTTTTTAAGTCACTAAGATAGAGAAAAGAAATATTAGCCATTAACATCAAAGCCTTGGGTACCATTGTGATTCCCAGGGCTGTGGTTCATGACAAGGGCAGAGGTCCTTATGAACCAGGCAGACAAGAAGTCCTCTTTAATAATGAAGAGAGAGAGCACCGTTAGTAGTGGGATGTGCAGATGACAACGGGAACAGCCTTTAAAGTCTTGAGTCTTTTACACTTGACATTCAGATTCTGTTACTGATCAAGAAATGTAATTCAATCTTTTGCAAAGAGAGGCTCCGAATAAAAGCAGAGTCAACAAAATACCTTGTAGAACATGAAAACACAGCATTATGAACAGCAGAAACCAGACTTTATTCATCTGGTTATCCCGAAGGGGAAAAAAATCACTAATAGCAAATATAACAGGATCTTGACATTGTACAATTTTCAAATTGGTGCCATCAAGCTGAGAAGTGACACTGTTATAAGAAGATAATTGGGTCTCCTATTGTCCCCTGGATGGGGGTTGGCATTGTCCTGACTCTGCTCCATGTGGAGAGGTTCTAGGGCACGGCTGTGCATCATTCATTCATTCATTTGCTTTTTGGAGGGTCAACAGCACATGGACTGTAAAGACGGAGACTATCAGGATTGCAAAGAAAGAAGATGCAGCTCTTTGCATTTGTGTCCCCAGCTTTTCAGTCTATTCACAGAGTCACGGAGTCTTAAAGTTGTAAAGGGTCCCAGCAGCTATGTGGAGGCAGCTTTGGTATTGTGGAAAGAGAGAAGAACTTGAAACCTGGGTTTGACTCCCAGCATTGTCTTTTGGAAGATGTGTGTGAAAGAACTCGAACAAGTCATTTAACCTGCTTGAGCTTAATCTTCATCAGAAAAGAAAAAGTCATATTAACATTTGTGCTATTAACTCACAGAGTTACTTTTCAGGATAAAGGAGAGAATATATGGCAGATGTAATGTGTAAGTACCTAGGCTCAGATCCTGGCTCTGCCACTGACTGGGTCTGTTAGGCTGGACAAGACATTTAAACTTTCAGAATCTTGGTTTTCTCATCTATTAAATGGAAACAGTAAAAGTAACTATTTCATAGGGCTGTTGAAATAAGATACATCTTCACAGAGTGGTTGGTATATTTTAAGAACTCAATGTAATTATTTATCTTATTATTGTTGTTATTATTTTACCCATAGATATTTCTGTAACTCCTACTGTTTCACACTGAGGTTGACGACTATGACAACTACCTTGCTGATCGGAAGCAGCCTAATCCACTGGGAACAGAACAAACCAGAGGCCGAGAGAGCTAGGTTTGAATCCCATTTGTAGAAATTGTGTGAGCTTGGGCAAGTTACTTCACTGTAGATTCTTCATGTGAAATATGGGGAGAATAATAAGCTATGATCTGTTGAGGACATACTATAGATTTTTCACACATTATTTTATTTAATCCTAGTCATAAACATAGAGACAGAGAGAGGTTGAGTTAGAATTGGATCCCTGTCCAGACTAGAAAGGTGTTCAGCAAGTTGAGACTCTAAGTAATGAGCAGTTATCATTATCATGTGAGGTATTAGGTCCTGCTCCCACATTCATTCAGTCCAGGAGTCCCCCACAGCTCCCTTAAAGCAGGTCTCCAATCTCTGCTTGAATACAGGGTCAAGTCATAGCCTCGAAACTCTGTAGTACAAATGCATGAGGATGAAATGAAGACTGCTGAGCTCAAGCCTGGTGACTGAGAGCACCCAGACAGCAGCATCCAGACCATCCAGCTGAAAGGACAAGCTGCTGAACTGCAATGTGTGACAGCAACAATGATCTGAAGGTTACAGTAAATCTGGAATGACATCTCGCCAAGAAGCAAGAGGGGACGTGCAATTCTAACGTCAGGACGCATTCATCTGTGGAAATCTAACACTCGGTGTTCTGCAGAACAAACCCAAATGATATCTATGCTTGTTATAGTACACCTGAAACTATAAGCTCGAATTGGTTCAACGTACACTGACAGAAAGCTCATGCCGAAAAAGTTAGCCCTCTTTCTTCTGCATTAAATCTATGCCATCAATGGTATTCAAAGATAGTCAACTTTCCTACCATCTACCTTTTGACATCTTGCAATGTGACTTCCACTCACTTCTTAACAAAATATACTCCCCAACATCCCATGACTCCAGAACACCAAATCCAAAACCTTTTTACAGATCTCATCCCTATAGCTTTCTTTTTATTAAGAACAGTTTGCTGACCACCTTCCTTTGTTTCAAAAGTAGCTCTCCCTTGCGCATGCAAACATTGCAGTGTCCTGGTTTTTCTTTTGAGTGTTGCCCTCTTTTCTGACTCTTCTTCATCCCACTCCCTAAATGTGGATATTTCTAAAGTGGTTCCCACTTGCTTCACTCCTGTATCCACTATTTTTCTACCTCTACAGTTTCAATTCTCGTTCTGTGACAGTTTGGCTAGATAACCTTTGCCTCCAACTATGACACCACCTCAGATTTCCAGTCTCATGTTTCCAACTGTTTGCTACATTATTCCAGTGAAATAATTCATCGAAATCACAAACTCAACATAACTAAAATTCAACTTATCATTTGTCCTCCTGACTTTCTTCCAATCAATTTTAACGAGCCAGAAACTTTGGTCCTATCTTTATCTTCTTTTTCACCTTCAGCTGCTACATCAAATTAGCTCCAAGATTTGTGTTGAATTTTCACCTCAGTATCCTTCCATTTTACTCCTTGTTTTGTTCTGCTTTTTAAACTTTAACCTGGCCACAACTCCATCCACGGCCACAGATTTTGAACGTAAATCCAATATAAATCGAACATCTCCCACCCTCTACTTTAAGATTTCCCTCCTATCAATTTCTCCTCTACTAATGTCATCCTTGGGTTTCCCTCTTTGCCCAAGTTTTTGCTTGGCACTTGTGGCAAACCCTATTAGTGAGATGATACAACTTTCCTTTTCAATCTCATTTTCCTTGGTTCACTTCCAGCTGAGGGGTAACTATGTGACACAGTCTGGCCAATGAGACATGAACAGAAATCTGCTATGAAATTCATGGAAAGATTTTTGTTTTCTTGATAAAGACTCTTCTATCTTTATCCTGCCTGCTGATGTAGATATAGATGTGATGGTCGGACTTGAAGCAGCCTTCTTACAATCATGAAGACAAGGCCAAGAGATTCACAGAGACTTCCGTAGTAACATCATTGAATTATATAAATATTATCTAGCACCTCTTGGTATAGCTATTTACGCAATATAATATACAACCAGGTAGCTTCCTTCCTTCCTTCCTCCCTCCCAAGATTGGCACCTGAGCTAACGTCTGTTGCCAATCTTCTCTTATTTTTTTCTTCTTCTCCGCAAAGCACCCCCAGTACATAGTTGTGTATTCTAGTTGCAGGTCCTTCTGGTTCTGCTATGGGGACACTGTCTCAGCATGGCTTGATGAGCCTTGTTAGGTCCACGCCCAGAATCAGAACCTGGCGAAAACCTGGGCAGCCAGAGTGGAGGGCATGAAATTAACCACTGGGCCACGGGACTGGCCCACATAGTTTTCTTTTTCAGGCACCCAAGAGATTATCAGCTCCTTGAGGGCAGTAATGATGTAGTAATATTTTATTCTAACATTCAATAAATATTTATTGAGTCCTTACTGTTCTAGATGACGGTGGTATGAATAAGACTCTTATGGAGTTTATGTTTTAAGGAGGGGCATGTTTTACAGATAACTAGCAAGTAAATAAACAAACAAAAACAGGCTATTCTAAGATTTAGATTGGGTTTTTAGGGCAGTTCTCCCTGAGGAGATGTTTGTGATGAAACCTCAATGATAAGAAGAATTCACTCACAAGAAGGCCAGAAGAGAGCAAATGGAAAGTTGTCAGGTTGGGAGTGAGTGTGATGTGTTTGAAGAACACATGGAGGAAGTGTGGTTGGAGCATAGTGGATGGAGGGAAAGACTAGTATGAGATGAGATTATAGAGGTAGGCAAAGGCCAGATCTTGAAGGTCCATGGAGGCCAAGCAAAGAAGTTTGGATTTCATTCTAAGGGAGTAACATGATCTAATTTACAACATAAAATGATCTCTCTGTCTGCTGTGTAGAAAATGGATTATACAGGGTCAAGAGTAGAAGCAAGATTAACTGGAAGATGACCACAGTAATGAAGAATGTGAGATGATAGTAGGTTGAATTTGGTGGATGTAGTAGAGAGAGAAAGTGGACCCATTTATAGTCTCTGTAGTATTAAGCATGGTATCTTGAACACAGTAGACTCTCCATATATATTGCTCAATAATATGTGAGTGTTTCGAAATAGTGTCACCTTCTTAATTTCTATATTATTTTCAATTTTTTCCTGCCTTGATTCATATCTTATGGCTTAATATATTCCTGTTTGACACTTGGGGAGCCAAAAAGAAAAAAAAAGGACCTCATATTCAAGGAAACAGTATAGACTCCATAATGGAAAGTCAGCTAACAAAGAACTGAAATGATGGAGCATATATTCTTAAGTTAGTTATAGAAAGAAATAAATTACTTGAAATAAATGGTAAAAAGTGGAATTCAAAATCTACAATAGGATGAAAATGGACAGGGTATTCAAACACAAAGATCTGCATTTTGAAAAAGAGAGCCTCCGTCAGTATCAGCTTGAATAGTGTGCCTATAGAGGATGCGAGGAAAGTTAATTTTCATTAAAATTGAAGACTTTTCCAGTTCTAAATTACTTTCAATTTTTCTGGAAATATAAAACCTTCTATTTTTACTATCTTGATATGATAAATTTCCTAATGAGTAGCTAATAATATCTGACTAGAAAGTAATATTTATAACATTCTAAGAGCCTTGAATGTGACCTGCCTTGTTTCTAAATTAGGAATCTGAGAAAGGACAGGCAATTTGGTAGGTTCTCGTTCTCGTTACTTTTTTACTTACACACACTTCTCAGGACATTCAAATTTTTACCCATGAAGATTCATCCTGCATTGTGAATTCAATCCAAATTCCTTCAATACAAAGCAAAATCCAGGGGAAAATGAGATCAATTTTTGCCACTTTCCACCTGAAATGCTAAATGGCCCCTGAATTGTGTGAAACTTGGCCCTAGTCAGTGTGAAAACTGGCTGAAATCTGCATGAAAGCCAGTCTGGGTTCGTCAAAGTAGTTCATGAACTTTGGCCAAACTTGCAAGGAACCTGGTCCAAGTCTGAGTTTGTAATGCAACATGAAACCAGGTGAATTTCACATGGTTTCAGGTTTCATCCTGAAAACTTGGCCTCGCTTTATAATCAATCATCACTTTTTCGAACGATGAAAGCCAACACACCTTTTTGAAAATGAGGACTGCATGCATACCGATGACAGCTAAGCTGTGAACCACCCCTTCACTTCCTTTGCCAAAAGAAGATTTCTCAGAATGAAAACAGTTTCCCTCTTACCTGGAAAGGGCAAGTTGAGTGATTTTGATATTACGTGTAGAAAGAAATGATACTCAATACATGGAGGCATGCCATGTGAAATATTTACCACCTACAGAGCAAGTGGCTATACTCTAATCACATAAGGTTATGAGAATTTTATTCCATTCACATCCATGACAGATATCATGATGTTTAATCTCCTTGACCATTACGATGAGCTTTTAGCTTGAAGCTAGTCATCAGCTCGAACAACTGCCTTGAGAAATGAAACGCTCTGAGGCATAATCATTATTTCTGTATAAAGAAATGGCTGAAGAATGAAAGGAAAGTAAATCATACTATAACTTTTATCTAGTGTAATAAACATGAGGAGATAAGACTACAAACTTTTCAAATTTCCATCAACTACATCTTTTGCAATAAAGCAGCTACCGCACTATAAATGAATTCAATAATTAACTGTGCGGTATGTTTTACAAAAAACCTACACAGTTTCTGTTTCAAACCTGAAAGTTTTAAATGTGCTTTTCCACTGTAAAAAATGACTCTCTTCAACCAAATACTCGTTTTTGTGCATAGTGACATGAGAAAATTGAGAGGTATGTCTGAACGGAACCACTACATCATTGGAACAGTATGTCTGAACATTTGGGTAATAAGGCACAGATGTGAAGCTGAGGACTTGGCACTACCAAGGTAACAACAAAGCCTTCACCACTGTGTTCTAATGGTTAAAAGAGCTACATTTTAGAAGAATGGAAGAAAGCTCCTCCTCTCTGGAATGCTAAATTATATTACACCTTTTACCTACTTAAAAATTATAAAAAAAAATTCAAATAAGTATTATTCAAACTTATGATGAATAAAAATATAAAATGCATTAATCTTTTCATCTATAATACAACATATTTATGCAATAGCACATAAAGTTTAACTGCAGAAAAAGGCCAAGTTCAGTAGGAATCCACATGGTCTCTACATTGCAAAACAACGATGCAAATCTGAAGGACCAACAGCCATTGGAAGGGTGGTGGTTGTTGACTTTCTTTAGTAGTGATTCTGGCCCTTAATCAGTAGGGCTAATTACTGTAGAGTGTCCTATCTACAGGAATCAAGTTAAGGTAATACAACAGGGTATACCCATCAGTTATTATTAAGGCTATTTCACTTCTAAGAGGTACAGTGTATTTGTCAGCCGTTACTAAACCATGTGACACAAAGGCAGTTATGGAGCTGGGGCTACTTTAATTCAATAAGTTTGAAGCTGAAAACTAATTTTCTACCCAGGACTGGAAGAGTATAACTTACCCGTGGTCCCTGATCACCTTGTTCTCCCTGTAGAATAGGAAAATGAGATGATAGTTTAGCACAAAGTCTGTAAATGATGCCCATTAAAAAGATCGAAATGTGACATAAGTCATTGTCAGTATGGATTTCCACTAACTTAATTTTTTTCTGCTATACATTTTCTTACCTTATCACCTTTTGGACCAGGTGGACCCTGAAATAGAGAAAGAGAACAAAAGATTTTTTAAATAAATAAAAAAATATTGCAGCTTGCATAGATCAACTAGAGTTAGTTACAAGATTCATGCAAAGGGCACAGAGATAGAGCTATCGATGAGGTTTCTCAAGGAATTTGGGGTTCTAAGCCATAATTGTAACATGGCTAGAATGTGAAAATGGTATTATATATACATATGCATGCACACACAGAAAAGTATACATGTCACAAGTACATAACACGCTGAATAAGTTTTTGTAAGCTGAACACATCTAACGCAGGTAGAACCAGCTGAACAAACCCAGAAGCCCTTGTCACTACTCTCTACAACAGTAATCACCATCTCGACCTCTGACAGAATACACTAGTTTACCCATTTTACACTTTATATGAATGGAATCATACAGCATGTGTTTGAAATTTATGCCTAATTTTTTGTGTAGTTGTAGACCATTCTGACTGCTTTATAATATCCCACTGTGTGAATAAACCATAATTTATTTATTCATCCTGCTGTTGATGGCCGTTTGTTTCCAGGAGTTTCTAGGTCTTGGCCATTACGAATCATCCTGCTATAAGCATCCTAGTGTACATCTTTTGATGAAAAATTGTATGTGTTTTTCTGTTGGGTATATATCTAAGAGTAGAATTGTTACCTTATAGAGAATACGTATGTTTGGATTTAGTAGATATTGCCAAATAGTTTTTCAGTGTGGTTCTAACAGTTAAACTCTCATCAGCGACGTATGAGGAATTTCAGTTCCCCTAAATCATCACCAGTACTTGGTATTTTCCATCTTTTTATGTTCTGTGGGAGGTGGTGTAGTTTCACATTGTGTTCGAATTTGTATTTCTCCAGTGATTATGTTGAAATTCCTTTAATACATGTACTGGCCATTTTGCATCCTCTTCCATAAAACGTTCACATCTTTCGCCCTTTTTCTATTGAGTTGTCCCATTATTTGCTGGGGTTCTTTATATATTATATATTATTGATAGAGATATAGATGAGAATTCTTTACATATTCTGAATGTGAATCTTTTGTCGTGAAAGAATATATTTATTGCAAATATATTTTCCTACTCTGCATATTATGTTTATATCCTCTTAAAGGTGTTTTGATGAACAGAAGTTCTTAATTTTAATAAAGCTCAGTTTAACATTTTTTCTCTTTATAGTTATCTCTTTTAGTGTTCTACTTAAGAAATCTTTGCCTCTCCCAAGGTCATAAAGAGGTTTTCTATGTTTATTTTAAAAGCTAAAACTTTATTATTTTATCTTTCATATTTAGATCAATGAAGGTCAATGGAGATTTGATTTTGTGTGTGGTGTGAGGCTGAAGTCAAGATGTTTTTTTTCCCCATGTCAAATTAACCCAACACCATGTATTGAAAACGCATCTTTTCCCCATTATTATACAGTGTTACCTTTGTCATAAATCAGATGACCATATATATAGGATCTGATTAGGAATTTCTATTTTGTTGAGTAGCTGTCTATTCTTGAGCCACACTGAGATTGTCTTTATCTTTGAACAAGAATACTATCAGGAAATACTAATTCTAGAGGCAACAGTACTTTTTTTCTAGCTCTTAAAGATGAAGTCATGTTTTGGGGCTCAGCCTAGCTGAGGAATTAGAGCATTTCAGAGCTACCTTCAGTCTCTCACCTTCATCTTTAGCAGGGCCAGGCGAGAAGGATGAGATGAGACAGGCAGTAAAGCCAAGATTCTAGCGGTGGCCCTTCTTAGTTCCCAGGGGAGACTGCTCTGTCAGCTCAGGTGGGAAGGCAGGAGTGCTCTGCCTCTCAAAATATCTCCTACCACGGGGCAGCCACAGAGGAACTGTACCACATTCCTATTCTCAGTTGTGGCACTTCTGGTAACAGCTGCGAGGTTCTCATGAAATTAATAATAACAATAACATCATGTCTTACATTATGTGTATTTTACCATCAACAAAGAACTTTCACCTGTTACCACATTTAACCTTCTCCCAATCCAATGAGGAAAGTATTATGATATCCCTTTTAAAGATGCCAAAAATAAAACTCAAAGATTACCAAGGTTAGGCCTCTTGTGACTCAGTTATCCAGGACTTTAACCTAGTCTGTGTAACTTTAACTGAGGTGGTTTGGGATGCTAAGTGTTGGGATGCAGCTCAAAACCAGGTTCTCAGAAAGAATGATGACCACATATCTGGTGCCTGCCTTCAACAGGTGGCTTCCGAAATGCCTCCCAATTGCGTTTTTCACAGTGTCATGGACAGTGGCCCCGAGATCTCAAGTTCAAAATGAGAGAAAGAGGGATTGTAGAGAATCAGGGAGGGCAAGAGGGGGCTAAGATAACGGAATCAACTAGACCACCCTTTTTTTTCTTACCCCCAAAATAATTTTGCCATTAAAAAAAGGGAAGGGAAGGGGGCTGGCCCTGTGGCCGAGTGGTTAAGTTCGCGCGCTCCGCTGCAGGCGGCCCAGTGTTTCATTGGTTCGAATCCTGGGCACGGACATGACACTGCTCATCAAACCACGCTGAGGCAGCGTCCCACATGCCACAACTAGAAGGACCCACAACGAAGAATATACAACTATGTACCAGGGGGCTTTGGGGAGAAAAAGGAAAAAATAAAAAAAAAAAATCTTTAAAAAAAAAAAGGGAAGGTAAGAAAATTATTTTTCTTAATGTGTGCCTATTTCTGTAAAATTAAGTTTAAGGAATTTATTTCGTCATTTTTAACACACACAAAGTGCTCACTAATGCTCTTCAAGTAGGAGTTTATTTTTGGTGGGGCAAAGGAAACCCAAAGGAAAGAATGAGAGGATACCTACCATCAAGTATAAGAAATACAATGGAGCTCCTAGTTTTGATTTAGTTAAGTAGCATGCTATTTAGCTCTATTTTGATTTTTATATACATTTGTTAAATGCCTATAAAGAGTTTGGCAATGTTCTCAGCCCTGGTGGAGGATATGGTGGGAGGGGCTGATTTAGAAAAGCTAAATAGTCTAGTGCCAAAGTCAAACACTTCCCATATACTAGTGTTAAGGAAAATGAGCCCTAAAAAATCCAGCTACTGTAAGGTCACTTAGAGTTATTGTGGACCCTTCCCAGCCACCCCTCCCCCAAAATTGTCTCTGTAAAGTTTTGCTTGCTGTTGCTTGGTGAGATTTCAGAGGCCAAGCCTCTCATTGTACCAGTCCCCCAAAGGCACTTTGTTATGTGAAATGACATGCTTGAGGTCAAAGCTTTTTGAAATATTTTACGGTGGGGAACAGAGATGACTTTTTTTTCCCAAAGTCCAATTACTAATTCCAAAGCCACATGTGTCAACTAGAGCTCTGTAGACAGCTTGCCATAAGCAAGGGTGCTTAATTCATGAACACGTGAAAATTTGCATTCACAATTGAGCAATAAATACCGCTCTTCGAAAGGGGGTGTTTCTGAGCAGACAGGATGGCGTCCTGGCACCTGCTGGCTCAAGACAGAACCGAAGCTGAGGTCAACCGCCGCTCACAGCTGTGGCGGCTGCCTGGGACACCCCAGACCCCACTTGTGCTCTCGGGATTAATGGCAGGTGTTTTCTTCTGCTCTGACTGAAGTCCTACTCTTCTTTATGAACTGGACCCTCTTCGTGGCAAATATGGGTTGAATTTGAAGAAAAACGTGAGCTACTTTAGTACACACAGCCAGTACTTCAAAATTGGGGAGCCACGGTTCTTTTTAAAGTCAAAACATTACAGATGAAAGCAGTGTTTCTTTGATTACTAACTTTTAAAATTAAAGCTGGGTCATTATTTATTTATTTATTTACTTATTTATATATTTTTTTCTTTAGAGTAAAAAAACCCAAACTCACTGGTATCAACTAAAGGATAGGCAGCAATACAAATTAATAAATTATGTGAATTACAGAGCAGTATTTTATAATGGCATCTTGCTGCTTCCAACTACACCAAGCTAACAATCTAATATGTAGTGGACATATTTGTGGTTCAGTATCAGTATCCATGGCTGGTTGGTAACAATTGGAAGGTAAAACTTTGTTGCTAAAACAAGGTTGAGGTCAATGGAAAGGAGATATGGTGACATGAGCATCATAAATTAGTGACTAGTGAATCACAGCTTAACATGAGGCTCCTTTGGCAGTCCTGTCTTCCTTCTGGTCTAGTATGTTGGAGTCAGATCTTTTAATGTCTACTTTAATAAATAAGAATATTTGAAATGATCTTTCTAATTAGCTTTATGTAATTATTGCTAACTACACAAATTTTAAAGGTGCTAACAAAGTCTTTATTATTGGTGGTGTTACTCAGTAGCTGGAACATTTCTTTTAGAGCACTGTTAGTGTCATTAATTTACTACCACAGTATTTATAAATTTCAGCAGCAAACTTCAAATTAGCCCCTATTCAAATGACTTCAAATTCAGAATTTACAGGAACAACTTGTCTATTTGTGTCAAGCCTTTAAGGTGGGTCTTGGCCTATACCAATTTCAGTCTCCCCAAAACTATTTCCACCCAAATAATTCAGGTTTCAGCTCTTTTTCCATGCTCTATTATCTATGTCAATTAAATGATAAAACCAAACTAAAAGCACAATGAATAAGTGGCACAAGAAATGGAATTCAGGAAAATATTGGATTTCAATCCACATAAAAGTAATTGAAAAATAGCTGGAAAAGACAGATATATTCATAGAGATTGGATCCCCCAATAAAGGCCTTTCAGGGGCTGGCCTGGTGGCATAATGGTTTTGTTCATGTGCTCTGCTTCAGTGGCCTGGGGCCTGCAGGTTCAGATCCCAGGTGTGGACCTACATACCACTCGTCAAGCCATGCTGTGGCAGTGTCCCATATGCAAAATAGAGGAAGACTGGCACAGATGTTAGCTCAGGGACCATCTTCTTCACCAAGAAAAAAAAAAAGGCTTTTCATTCACTAGAACTGTACATTTTGCCTACTTTTAATGGGTAAAAGCTAAAGAGGGAGTAATTTTTAAAAGATGGCAATCATGAAAATAAAATTAAATTCTGCTAGAGGGAGAAAAAGTGGAAAAAGAGCAAACTCTGGAAATTCTTGGCAGCCAGAGCTGCTAGAATAAGAATGGAGTTATGATTGCTATCCCAGAGAAGTATAGATCATTTTTGTTTTTGAAATATAACAAACCTTTTCCTGATTAATCTTTTCATTGCTATAGAATTATGAGGACAAGAGAGTTTCATTTTCTCAGCATTTATAGCCAAATATCATCCAGGCACTACGCTCCGAGCCTGGAGGAGGGATATGTAAATATAATTATAATCAGTGGAATAAACTCTGTGTTGTGGAAGCACAGAGAGGAAAGAAGGTAAGGGAGCTGGAGCTAAAAAGATGATATTGGAACTGGCTTCTCAAAGTTGGCCAGAGAGAAGCTGGGCTGGGAAGGGGTAAAGCAGCCCAGGCAGAAGGGAAGAACACACAGAAGTGTGAGAGGACATTGTGCTATCAGAGAAGGATGAGGAGTTCAGAGTGGTCAGAGCATGTGGTGCAGGGAGTGGAGATGGGGAATTGCAGGCAAGAGAGATCTGGGAAGACTGGCTAACAATACCCAGGTCCCTGGGCCGGACTCTGTCATCAACTTAACAAGGGGGTGGCGAGACCAAGTGTGCTCTGTGGCTCTCTGAGAGCATGGAATGCCATTCTTAAGAAGTCTGTTTGGTCCAGAAGAGAGATGGTAAAAGATCTGAATTAAGATCATGACAGAGAGAACACAGGGAAAGTTCTAGATTCAGAAGATATTGCTGTGGCAGAACCAACAAGACCAGTTAAAGGATTGCACAAGGGGACCACTGACAGATCATCAACATGGTTGAAGACGTCCTACTCGTTTGAGTTCACAATTTAGTGCATTTGCAGGATAGTATAGGCCTAAGCTGGCTCAATGTGATAAACACAGCAGCTCCAGAGCCAAGTGAACCATAGAGAGTTTTAACTCTGGTCTGTGTTTCAAATCCAAATGGAGCATTGGCAGCTTTGGCTGACCTAATCAGAAATAGCTGAGAGAGAATTCTCTATCATCACTGTTGGGATAAAGGAGCACAGAGATACATGGTGGCCATACGGTGCTGCCACCATACGGAAGCCATCCTCCGTCTATATCAACTTATGAGTAAAGTACACCTTTATTACACTTCCCTTCCTCTACTTTTTAAACTGTAAACTGAACACAGAATTACTATACAGGCACACCTCAGAGATAATTGTGGGTTTGGTTCCAGGACACAGCAATAAAGCGAATATTACAGGTAAGCGAGTCAGACAATTTTTTTGGTTGCCTAGTGCATATAAAAGTCATGTTTACATTATACTGTAGCCTACCAAGTATACAGCAGCACTATGTCTAAAAAAATGCACATACCTTAATTTAAAAATACTTTATTGCTAAAAAATGCTAAGCATCATCTGAGCCTTCAGCAAGTCATAATCTTTTTGCTGGTGGAGGGTCTGGCCTCGATGGTGGCTGCTGACTGATCAGGGTGGTGTTTGCTGAAGGTGTATGCAACTGTGGCAATTTCTTAAAATAAGTCAGCAAAACAATAAAGTTCGCTGCATCAATTGACTCTTCCTTTCATGAACGATTTCTCTGCAGCATGCGATGCTGTTTGATAGCATTTTACCCACAGTAGAAATTCTTCCAAAATTGGAGCCAATCCTCTCAAACCCTGCTGCTGCTTTATCAACTAAGTTTATGTAACATCCTAAGTCCTTTGTCGTCATTTCAACAATCTTCACAGCATCTTCACCAGGACTAGAGTCCATCTCAAGAGACCACACTCTTTGCTCATCCATAAGAAGCAACTCCTCATCCATTAAAGTTTTATCATGAAAGGACAGCAATTTGGTCACATCTTCAGGATCCACTTCTAATTCTAATTCTCTCGCTGTTTCTACCAAATCTGTAGCTACTTCCTCCACTGAAGTCTTGAACCCCTCAAAGTCATCCACGAGCATTGGAATCAACTTCTTCCAAATTCCTATTAATGTTGATATTTTGACCTCTTCTCATGAGTCACAAATGTTCTTAATGGCATCTAGAATGATGAATCCTTTCCAGAAGATTTTCAATTGACTTTGCCCAGAGCCATCAGAGGAATCACTATCTACGGCAGCTACAGCCTTAGGAAATGTATTTCTTAAATAATAAGACTTGAAAGTCAAGAGTACTCCTCGATCCATGATCTGCAGAATAGATGTTGCATTAGCAGGCATGCAAACAATATTAATCTCATTGTACATCTCCACCAGAGCTCTTGGGTGACCAGGTACATTGCCAATGAGCACCAATACTTTGAAAAGAATCTTTTTTCTAAGCAGTAGGTCTCAACAGTGGGCTTAAAATGTTCAGTAAACCATAAATAGATGTAAATAGTTGTGCTGTCATCCAGGCTTTGATGTTCCATTAAAGAGTACGAGAAGAGTAGATTTAGCATAATTCTTAACAGCCCTAGAATTTTTGGAATGGTAAATGAGGATTGGCTTCAACTTAACGTCACCAGCTGCATTAGCCCCTAACAAGAAAATCAGCATGTCCTTTGAAGCTCTGAAGCCAGGTACTGACTTCTCCTCTCTAGCTATGAAAGTCCTAGGTGGGATTTTCTTTCAATATAAAGCTGTTTTGTCCACACTGAAAATTTGTTGTTTAGTGTAGCCACCTTCATTAATGATCTTAGCTAGATCTTCTGGATAATTCCATGCATCTTCTACATCATCGCTTGTTGCTTCACCCTGCACTTTTATGTTATAGAGATGGCTTGTTTCCTTAAACCTTATGAACCAATCTCTGCCAGCTTCAACCTTTTCTTCTGAAGCTTCCTCACCTCTCTCAGCCTTCACAGAACTGAAGAGAGTTAGAGCCTTGCTCTGGATGAGACTTTGGTTTAAGGGAATGTTGTAGCTGGTTTGATCTTCTATCCAGACCACTAAAACTTTCTCCGTATCAGCAATAAGGCTGTTTTGCTTTCTTATCACTTGTATGTTCACTGGAGTAGCAATTTTAATTTCCTTCAAGAACTTTTCCTTTGTGTTCACAGCTTGGCTAACTGTTTGGTGCAACAGGCCTAGCTTTTGGCCTGTCTCAGCTTTCGACATGCTGTCTGCACTTAGTTTAATGATCATTTCTAGCTTTTGATTTAAAGTGAGAGATGTGCAACTCTTCTTTTCACTTGAACACTGAGAGGCCACTGTAGGGTTATTAACTGGCCTAATGTCAGTATTTTTGTGTCTCAGGGAACCGGGAGGCCTGAGGAGAGGGAGAGAGATGGGGGAACGGCTGGTCGGTGGCGCAGTCAGAACACACACAACACATCGATTAAGTTCGCCATCTTGTATGGGCACAGTTTGTGGTGCCCCCAAACGATTACAACAGCAACATCAAAGATCACTGATCACAGATCACCATAACAAATATAATAATCATGAAAAAGTTTGAAATATTGTGAGAACTACCAAAATGTGACACAGAGACACGAAGTGAGCAAATGTTGTTGGAAAAATGGCACTGATAGACTTGCTCGAAAGCAGGGCTGCCACAAACCTTCAATTTGTAGAAAACACAGTATCTGCGAAGTGCAATAAAGTGAAGAAGAATGAAATGAAGTATGCCTGTGTTTTAAAAGCCATAATTTCCCTAGTCTTTTAAGGATGAAGGAGGCAGAGTCTGCTGCACAGGCTGTTCTCCAGGAGCAGAGCACAACCTCAGCAGTTTCTGCATGTTTGATGTCTATATGCTCAGGCCCTCTCGCAAATACTACTTTACCCAAGGTCACAGTCTTCCAGGGAGGAAGGAAACAGAGATTATCCAGTTTTCCCTTGTTCCAGTAGGACAGAAGCCTCAATTCTGCAGACTGTAAGGTTTCTGCCTACTCCCTGACTGCACCATTAACTCGGCACATCACACCAATGGGATAGTTGCTCTGCAAGCACACATTGAGGAAGAAACGGAACTCGGTACCACAGTTTGCAGCTGGCATCTGAAACTGCACAAAATTATGTTGCAAATAGTATTCACAATGGAAAAATCTAGTGTTTTCTTGAAAGATAGGAACCCTAGCTATTCACATGTGGATAAATGTACCCTACTTCTGAATGAAGGGTTTTATGCAGTTAGCAAAGGCTCACCTATAAAGAAAATGTGAATATGTGTTCTTCCAAGTGTATGTCTCAACTTTGAACTCACATAGTTTTCTGCTTGACTATCATAATATGTTTTTTAGAGACATTTCTTCCACAAATCACCAAATCTTTCTGTTTCATAGACTTTAACTTTGCAAATAATTTCATCTAGCAATGTGTAAATTTTAAACTTTTTATGGAAAACCTGATGTGAAAATGTGAGTTCCTATATATAAGTATAGATCAATATGTGTATTTGTATAATTTCTTTTTAAATGCTTCAGAAGAAAAGTAAAAAATAGCAACTAAGGGTATAATTTGGGGGAATTATTTTTAAATATAAAGTACACAAAATATCTTGGTGGTTAAGAGCGCAGGCTTGGGAGGCAAACATATCCAGACTGAAGTCCTGGTTCTGATGACCTGTGTGATCTGTGGCAGCTAAGTAAGCGTTTTGAGCCTTAGTTTCCTCATCTGTAAAATGGGGAAAACGATGTTCACCACTTGGCTAAAACGCAACAGTGCCCATGAAGCATTTGTAGAATGTTTCATCCACGTTGGGAGTGATTATTAGGTACACACTCAATATTTTTAATGTTTTAATCATGGTAAACACAAAATAAAATTTCTTTTCCAGATACTTGACCTGAGGATGAAGAAAGCAAACATATTGATTTCCAAAAATCAAAAGGCAATGTGGTGGGGCAGGCCCAGTGGCCAAGAGGTTAAGTTTGCACACTCCGCTTCGGTGGCCCAGGGTTTCGCTGGTTCAGATCCTGGGCGCAGACATGGCACCACTCATCAAGCCATGTTGAGGTGGCATCCCATATGCCACAACTAGAAGGACCCACAACTAAAAGTATACACCTATCTACTGGGGGGACTTGGGGAGAAAAAGAAAAAAAAAAAGCTTGGAAAGTTGTTAGCTCAGGTGCCAATCTTTAAAAAAAAAAAAGTCAACGTAGCGAGAAATGTTTTATGTGTATGATTGAAAACATTTGGGAATATGCAGGTTTAATATAGTTTATCTCAATGTTCATGAATTATTACCCAACAAAGCCAAACAAAAACACTTCAATGTGGTTTTAACCATGGTACTTTAATGACCAAACAAGACTAAACTTTCGGCCCTGGAACTACCTTGTCACCCCTCGCATACAGCAGGTGCTCAAATTCTTGCTGAATTGAAACACCCAGAAACAAAAGAATGCAATAAAACTGTGTTCAAAGCAGCCAGCATAGAAAGAATTATACAAGAACCAGATTCAATGCTGCTGCAGAAGAACCGTGTTTATTATAGTGTCAAACTCTGCTAAGCCAGGGAAAGGGAATTATAGCTATAAACAGATTCATAGCTTCAGACTTTACACCTTTCGTTTTGCATTGAAGATTAAAAGAGACCAAGCAGAAAAGGGGGTAGGTATAAACAGACATTTAAAATATCAAAACCAGCCCCACTTCTTGCAAAACTAATTTTTACAGCTATTATTTTCTGGGCATTTTCTGTGGTGAGATCTTAACTATAAGTTCTTTTGTGATGTCAGTTTGAGGCCTGGACAAGGGACTATACATGCCCATGACCAGTCTTAAATCATAAGCAGCTGCCATCAGGAAACAATTAGTGGGATCTAGCACTAAAAGAAAATTTAGAAAAACCAAACATTAAAAAAGGACTCTGAAAAGTAAGACTGCTGTAGCTCAATGGAGTGAAGGGCTTATAAACCAGCAGGAATCGGGGAAGCTCACTCTGGCTTTCCTTTCTAACACAATACAAATTAAATCCGGCCCAATTACTGCTCCTGCCAATCAAAACCAAGGGGTCCCTTCTTTCTAGCATCATTCCTTGCATCCAAATGTTTTAAGAAATTGCTAAGACTTTTTTGTTTAACGTTGAATTTTTTTTTTCCACTTATTTTTAAGAGGTCAAATAAAATGAACTCTATGGTGAAAGACTTGGAAGCCTAAACATTCCTTTTGTCGAAAGAAAGCATCAACTTGCTGTCTAAATGCCCACAGTAGCCCCTGTGACTTCACAGCTAATGGTGTAAGCTATCCTACAATGTTCTTACTGTCCTCAATATAATTCAAATGTATACAGAGGTACACCCATCTTTACACCTCAGGTTTAATTTACAATCATCTATTTCAGCATGTTTCCTAATAGACTTTCCCAACATAATTTTGCCGAGGCTCCTAAGAAAGTCCTGTTTGCAGGTCAGTTTGATTCTTTGCTTTGTTTGCAGTATCTTATAGCGCAACAGGGGTTTTGTGAAGGGCAATCAGGCACAGTGCAGGGATCAGGGTAAGGTGTCCCCTTGAGTCTAAGGAGATTCGCAGAAGGAATGAAAACAACAGCAGTCAGATGAGGCTAGGGGAGCCTGAATCTCAGCGTTTGTCTATGATTCTCGAGCTTCATGTAAATGAGAAGCCCAATCTCCCTCATTCTCAGCTGATGACTAAGAAGATCAAGAGCTCCTAATGGACACTTCTACAGCTCCCCTCCTCCATCCCCAGACTATTCTTCACCCTCCTCTCTCTGTGGAGTGAAGGGAGCACCGCACCTCCTCTCCACCCCTCGCCTCCCCCGTGCCTCGCCCTGCTGCCCTGCTGTCTATGGTGCTCTCACTTGTCTCTTCAGCCATCACAGTTCTCTTGGATTCTTCCCCTCAGTCTCCAAACATACTCATTCACTCTCTACTAAAGTCAAGGGGAAGAAAAGTTGCCTTTCCCCTCTATCCCTCGTTTTAAAGTCCTACCTTCTTCTTCCTATCTCCACTAAACTTTCCTAAATACTAGAATGGTCATAGAAAGAAAGGAGATTGAATTTAAAAGGAGGTAGCTGAGTAGAAGTCATATTTTCACAGTCTGGTTTTGGGAAAAATAAAGTAACATGAGTTGAAATACATATTGGTCTTGGGGGCATTTCTTTCCATTCGGAAGAAGAACGCTGAGCTATCAGAAGGGAAACTGCTGAGCCAGTCCTCAGGGCACCGGGAAGGAGTTACCCTGGGCTAACCTAAACTAAATAAACCAGAGCTTTGGGGAGGAAGGATGACAAAGCCCATAAATGTCAGGATTGCCCAAATTTGTGTCTAAACCTTTTGTCTTTTCACTCTACTGCCTACATCAGCTATCAAATATACTCTCAAGGCTTTAAGTATTACCTGACTTATGTCCTGAATTCCTTTCCAAGCTGCAATCCTGCATTCCCAACTGCTCACCAGATGGCTAAGCCAAGATATGCCATCACCAGCTCAAACTCAAACTCAACATTCTCACTGAGCTTCTCACTTTCCACTGTAAGCCAATCATGACTTTCCTATTTTTTTCCTATCTTTGTTTAACACACCACTACTCCTCCAAGCATAAAGGCTCAATGTTATATTTGATTTGGCAAATGGATCTGTTGCCAAGTCCTGGAGATTTCATTCTCCACAAAATCCCCTAAATCTATCTTTACATGTTTGTCATGAGCATCCTTGTGCCTGGATTACAAGAATAGTCTACAAGCCTCTCCCAGTCTCTCCTCACTCTTCTCCATCCTTCACACTTTTGTCAGGTTATTTTTCCGAAAGCACATTTCTAAACATATCATTTCTCTGCTCAGAAAGCATCAAGGGCTCATTTTGCAATCCACAGTAAAAGAGTTGTTATAGCCAATGATCCTCCATGGACGTAAAAGCTGTTAGGTGAGAGGTTCCTGGGAATCAGGCCAACACTTGCTGACCAATGAAACATTACATGCCTCTTGATGACCTGGGAAGCCGAGTACACCCCTATAAGAGATTCTTCCTAAAAACGGAACCAGAACCTCATCAAACCTCTAAATAGAACTTGCAGTTTACAAGAGATATAGAAGAGAGGGGAACAAGTTAAACAGCACCATGAGGAAATCATTAGACCAATCCAGAATGTGGGGCATTCTATTTATAGGACAAACGTCCTAGAAAAATTTATGGCAGGTAAAAATAAAAAGAGAAGGAAGACTATAGAGTAAAAGAAAGTGAAGAGTTATAACAACTAAATGCCAAGTGTGGGCTTTGGATCTTGATTCAAACAAACCATCTGTACGAAGGCATTTTTGAGGCAGTTGGGGAAATTCGAATATAGATCAACTAGGATGATATTGGAATTATTGTTAATTTTATTAGGATTGATAATGAAGTGATATAGTTTGCTTTAAAAAGGTTATGTTTTCTGGGGCCAGCCCCGTGGTGCAGCAGTTAAGCTTGCACATTCCGCTTTGGTGACCCAGGGTTCATCAGTTCAGATCCCAGGTACAGACCTACACGCTGCTTGTCAAGTCACGCTGTGGCAGGCCTCCCACATATAAAGTAGAGGAAGATGGGCACAGATGTTAGCTCAGGGCTAATCTTCTTCAAAATAAATAAATAAATAAATTTAAATAAATTTTAAAAAACAGAAAGGTTATATTTTAAAAAGGCTCTACCAGTTAGAGATTCATATTTCAGTATTTGCAGATGCAGCGACATGATATCTAGACTTTGCTTCTAAATACGCCAGCAAAAAACAAAATAAAATACACGAGGGGAAAGGATTCATGATTGGCAACTGAAAATTCTTGAAATTGGGCGATGGGTCCAGGACCAGTTTATGATACTATCTTCTCTTCCTTTTGCATATGTTTGAAAATTCCCAAAGGAAGTAATTATATATTTTAAAAATTTATTTTTGACGACCCTTCAGATTCCTACCAAAGTGCTAACTTCTGCCTGTGTCCAAAGTCCTCTGTAATCCACTCCTAACTTTCCTTTTCTGCTTTATCCCCGCCCTGCGCCCCCACCCCCGTCCCCCATCAGGACCTCCTCCTCCAGTCAGCCCTGAGTACCAGCTGTTCTCAGAACGCCCCTCACTCTTGTCACTCTCTATATCTTTGCTTATGCCATTCTTTCTGCCAAATAAACATCATCAATTATCATTCTCTTTGGAATAATTCTAGCACACCTTTCTTGAAACCTCTTTCCTGCAACCTGAGCAATGGAGCTACTTGGGGAAAAAAATAAACACAGCAGAAATTTGAGTTTCTGAAAGAAATGTTAGTCCTTGCTGTAAACGTCTCATCTCCACATGCCCTACAATCTCACTCTCATTATACCCAGTCACCGATGGCTCATCTCAGTGACCTCTCTGCCCTAAGCTTTACCTGACCTTCTTTTAGATAAGTTCTTTTCCTACTTTTGAACTATGATAGGACTTGTAACTCCTATAAAACTTAGCTCACCCTGCTAGGAATAAGATTTATGCTTCACCCTAAACTATCAGGGCCTTTAAGGGTAGAAAGAGAATCATATGGGAAATGTAACAAACACGGACTTTGGAGACTTTAACATCTATTAGCATATGACCTTTGGCAGGACACTTAACCTCTCTGAGCCTCAGTTTCCACATCTGTAAGATGGAGCAAACAATAATTACCTCATCTGTGAGTAGCAGGAGGTAATTAAAAGAACATACGGTCTTCTGTAAACATTATTTCCCTTCCGAATTCAAATGTCTAGCCTTGTACCTCATACATGGTAAGTATTCAATATATTTGCAGAGTTCCTGCAACAGAGGTCTCTAAGAAGACATCAGTGCCAAAATTACTATTCCCTGAATAGCCTGTTAATAATCAAAAAGTCACAGATATCTGTACGTCCAACATGCTTCCAATCAATGCTTATGAGAATATTTTGATTCCAGATAGAAATTGTGCCTTTTGGGGTGACTACAATTCTCTAATTCAGAAGAGTTAAGACTAATAGCAAAGGAATGAAACAACTTTGCACTGCCTCTTCAAGATGAAATGAACTCTAGTCAATGAAAATTTTTTTTCTCACATCTCAAACACAGACAAATATTTATGGCTCCTCTCCCCCTCCTGCCTGTGACTCCAAACCTTTAGAAAGAGTATTCTATTTTCACTCTCCCCACATTTTCAACACTGAGTCACTCCTAAAACTGTGGCAATACTGCTTCGAAAACCACAAGGCTGCCAACGTTACCAGCTGACCCCCTGACTGCAAACCCAGTGAGCGCAGTTCACAAGGCCGACCACCCACCTCTCGTTTCTTTGGCAATGCTCTCCTCTGTATTTTCTACCGCCTGAAGGGGCTTTCTCAAGAATTGATGACAAAATTTATTCAACCACATCCATTGAGGATGCATCACCTTTGTTTTGCCTTCAACTCTATTTATTTTTTATAAAAAGAATATTTAGTGAACATAAATTACTATGATAGATTCTGCCTGATCTGAGACGTAAATTAGCATTGAACTTACTGACCATTTGCAAACAATAAACCTAAAGTGTGAAGGCTCACATTACTTAGGGGGGCAGTAGAGTCTCCTACAGTTATTGCTCAAACTAGGTTTAAATGTGGCCTCTGCAAAAGAAAGAAGACACTAAAACGTTCCTGAAGCCATCATTCCACTTACTGTCTTATGGCATTCCTCCATTTTAATCTCTACACGACCCAAGAAATATTCTATATTAAAAACGTGGTATCAATCAAAATGACTGGATATATTTAGAGAAAAGTAAATTTAGCCTATTAAGAATTTGGTTAGGATATCAAAATTATTAAACAATGGAATCCATGAAAACATATATACGAAATTATACATACATGTATACCAGACTTGAGAAAATTTATAAGTAAAATTTTTAAAGTTTGAAACGTCAAAATAAATTAATTTCACTTCACTGAACAGGAATATTTTGAACTAAAACTGTTTGCTATCTTCATAAAGACTTAGACACACAAATGTGCACATAAATGTTTGTTTTAGATAGAGAGTTCTATACTACAACCATACCTTACTGTGATAATCGTTTGGCATGAATTAATTTTAAGATTGACTTACTTATCCTAAACCTCTATAGGCTTTTAGGCTATCATGCTATTGGGTGTGT
This sequence comes from Equus asinus, assembly GCF_041296235.1. Lineage (NCBI taxonomy): Eukaryota > Metazoa > Chordata > Mammalia > Perissodactyla > Equidae > Equus > Equus asinus. The sequence goes on from NC_091792.1 coordinate 4,324,128, forward strand.
ATCCAGCAGATCAAGCACTGCAATGAGGGTAACGTGTCTTTCCGGCTCTGTCTCAGTGAAGGTGTGCATGTGGGAGTTCATATGTGCATAAATAGGCCTTTAATAATAACACTTACGTGTGCCATACACTGTTCTAATGTTTCATCAGGTCATGTATCAAGTCAAACCAACCACCCTTATTTTACATTGAAAAACTGAAGGGAAAAAGATAACTTGTCCAAAGTCACGCAGTTCGTTAGTGGTAAATCGGGATTGAAACCCAGCGATCTGCCCCCAGAGCCCATTTCTTTAGCCATATCCAATGTATTCCATATGCTGCTTTAAAAAGGGACTGATAAAAGCTGGTATTTTCAGTTGTTTAAGTCATTTTATCATCAAATAAATATAAAATTATCCTTAAATCTGAATTATTAAATGTTTACATTTATCCAACAAAAACTTATTGTACATTTTCTATATATCAACACTGTGGAAAGACACTGAGATACAAAAATGAGTAAGTTCAGGGAAGGACAACAGCTTCCATGTATGCAAATCAATGTCAGATTAACTTAATTATTCATGAAAGGCTATGTGTTATTCACCTTTATTCAGACGGAATTAAGAGGGAATATATTTGACAGAAAACAAAGCATAAAGTTGGCAATAGAAGTTTTCTTCAATTAACTCCAGTGGGAAAGAATTCTAAGCTAAAATTAAACTTTGAGATGCTGTTATACCCTTTCAATATACAGATGACCATGTAAAAATAAAGAAATATGGATTATAGTAAAATAAACAAGCTCCTACACTACGTGTACTCATAAAGTTATAAGCTATCTGGAGTACAATGGAGTTTTTCATTTCATATTAACCATTTACTCAATAAAATACAAAAAAATATGAAGCAGTAGGACTTTTATAATCATTCTCTATCATACAACCACTGTATAAAATATAGATAACGGGGAATGAAATATTTTATCAAGTCTATCATGATTTATTCAGGACAGAATACATTACTGGTTTAATATGACAGTTTTATTATGTAGTGAGCAAAATAAAGAGTTTCTGTACACACACTCACATGCACACATCAGGCACAGACACATGGTTTTCAAATTTCTTGGAGAATGTGTCTGTCCTCCCCCTGCCCCCAAGTCAGACTACATGGATCTGAAAAAGGCTGAATTGGAACACAAACATGAAATATGGGAATTGCTAAAGTGTTAGGTTAGAAGGAGTTTAGTATATAATTAAAAACATATGAATAGAAAGTTAAATACTGCCCTAAAATATAATATTTTATTCCAAAATAATTCCTTATAAGGCGGACACAGCTTGATTTTTGCAAATTTTAGTGAAATGTTGTTAAATGGCAATGACAATGTCAGAATAACAAAAAAAAAAATCAAAAGGGACTTGGGGAAGAAGGCAAAGTGGCATCTTCTACTTCTTTTCAAGGGTATCTGAGAAAATACAAATGGAAGCCGCCCGCCTCCACGTGCAGTTGTCTCATGGTATTTGCTTGTGGTTTCTCTTACATTTTTTTCTCACTGAGTAATACAGAATTACAACATGCAGGCCACTTTAGTCTTTCGAATTCCTGAGGGAATTATATCTCCTTTATGTTCACATGCAACTCCAAAGGAGAGTTATGAGGAAGGCTTTGAAATTCTAAAAATTTTATGCAAAAGAAATGCCCTCAGTATGGAAGGGATACCCTTCACTTAACACAGTGGTTCTACTATTTCAAAATCCCCTATTGAATATACTGATGTAGTTATTTGGGGCAAAGAAAAGGCCAATGTATCTTTATAAAGTGTACAAGATGGAATCCTGAGAAAGGTTTTTAAAACAACAGTTTCTGCCATTTGCATTAAATTGTGTCTTAGTGGGAGAATATTCTTGTCTAAGCAATGCGCTCTTACATACACCACCATGAGCAACCTTCTCTAACAGTCTGGACCGTTAAGAAGCAAAGCCAAGCCTTGAGCCCTACAAATAAATTGTTACAAAATAAAATAATACACTATAAGTATGGCCCTAGGTTAATGCTTCTGTTTCTTTTCACCAAAGATTAAATATTAATATAAATAAACTACTACAATGAAAGGAAACAAAGATATCCAAACTCTCCAGACCATCTGGATGTGAGATATTAAAAGTGATAAATGTCGGTAAATTCTCAGAGCTTAGAAACCTCAGCGTCTGGTTTAAACGGCATTATTGATGACACACGATGTTACTGACTGGGGCACTTAGAATTACGAGAAGCTGACAGTTTTCTCTCTTCCTCAGCTTCCTCTTCCTTAAGCCCTTGTATCTGCCATCCACCACTCAATAACATTTGTTGAACTTCTATTTGCAAGGAACTAAGGTGTTGTGGAGGATACTAAAGATGAAAGAAAGCATAGATCCTGCTCTTGAAGATCATAAAAGCTAATAAGAAAGAGAAAAAAGATGTTTATAAATAACTATGATACAACAGAAAGCGGAAATGGGAGGACAGGAATTTATATTCACCGAGTGCCTGTCGTGTAAGGCACCACGTTACAAGTTAGACGTGTATTAGCTTATTTAATCCTTACACTGTCGGTTGAAATAAGACATTATTATCTCTGCTTTACAGATTGGGAACACGAGACTCAGAGTGACGGAGGAACTTGCCCAAGATCACAGAGCTTGTAAATGGAAGAGCTAGGATTTGACTCATGATCTGTCTGGCTTTGCTAGCTATGCCCCCCCTATTTTAAGCGTAAAGTAATATAAAAAGCTGTACAGATAAAGTGCTATGGGGATTCAGCAAAAGGAAGAAATTGCATTCCACTAAGGGGGAGTAAAGACATCTTGCTGGAAGAAGTGGCATGTAAGTAAGAGCGCTGATCACATTTGGGTGTTTGGAAAGTGAGTGTATCCAGGGGCTAAGCAGGGAGCAGTTCTGAAGGAAAAAAACTGTTCTAAGAAAAGACAAATGACGTAAAACAGATTTGAAGAGAAAAAAGGAAATGGTTTGATTTGGTTTGGATGAAGCATAGTGTCCAGAAAGAGCAGTGATGGGAAATTAGTGGGAACTAAGGCTAGGAAAACAGTCCAAATCAAAGGATTTGAATGTCAGACAAGGAACTCGATTTCATTGCACTCTGAATGGTAACCACATTGAGATTCAGAGTTCTGGGGTCAGAAGAATGACATAACCAGAACCGTGATAGAAAAGCTTCATCTGGCAGACATCTAAAGGATGACGTTGGCTGATGCCACACTCAATCCCAACCCTCGATGTCTCCGCTATAGAGACAGGAGAAAGCTGAGTGTTCATTTTCTGACTCACCTCCCTTGCAGCTGGGACTGGCTGGGCAACAGGCACATCTTCACAGGGTGCAGAACGGCAGTGGGCAAGCAGGGGGTCACAAGGAAGAGAAAGGTGGGACCCTGTCAGGTAGGCAGAGAGCTGGAGGGGTTTAATTGTCCTGTCAGCCATTAGTGAAGCTGTGCAGAGCATTAGCACCTTGACTCTAACACCTGGCAGTAGAGGAAAGGAACAGGAGGAGCTGGGGTAAAGTCAGTCATGGAGAAAGGGAATGCAGGTCTGGGGAGCCAGGAGAGGACCAGCCACCTGAACAGGGGTGCCTGAATCCAGGCAGAAACCTGGTTTCTAGAACTAAGGCGTGGCGCCAGCACCACACCCGGAGCAATGGCATTGATCCTGGGTCAGGTGCACGTGGGAGAAAGGCCTCCTTCCTGCCTCATGTTTAAGGTCCGACTGAACCTAGGGAATATTCAGATTTACTGAACCTAGGGAATATTCAGGGTTAAAGCCATCCTTGGAATGGCAGGTCTGCAGGAACTGACAAAACTTCAACACTCTACTTGACTATTAATATTAAGGAACTGTCAAAAGAACAGAGTCTGAGTCTGCCTTGTTCACGACAATTTCACAGCCTCATGATTGCACCCTGTACGAAGCAGGGGCTAAGTAAATACCTGAGCTACTGAATTGAATTATGTTAATATGACTTAATGAGCAACCATCAGGGTGACTTGCACTTCAAGAGATTAATTTTGCTATACCGCCCAAATAATTCTGATTACCTCTAGTCTGAAAAACAAATGCTTGCGTCTTTTTTCTAATTTCCTTTTCTTCTTTCTTCCTGTACTTACTCTCTGTTGTCACTTGTTATTTTTTCTCTTTTTAACCAAGCTTTTTTTTCCAATCTCTGTGACATTATTTACTCCATCCTACCCCTGTTCCTCTCTAAGAATTTGATTTCTGTTGATTCAGTGGATTCGTAGCGACATCCTCTCCGTTCATTTCCCGCCTCTCTCCCCATCTTAGCCACAGCTGCTGGAGTTGCCTTTATTCCTTCCTAATACCCTTTCACCATCTCATTTCCCTTGTCAAGAACCATTTTCTCACCCATTTAGGGAAATGCAAAGACTCACCTCTCTTCCCTCAGGCCTATTTTCCTGTTCAATTTCACACTATCACTGTAACACGGTTCACTGCCAGTTAGCTGTCCAGCGCTCACTGTTTTTTAACAATCTAAGTTAAATCCACCTAAGCCATGTTCAACCTTAGCAAGATGATCAGAAGAAGTCCCTGAAGAGAAGACATTTCCCTGGTCTGCAAAATAAAGCCTGATTAATCTGAGAGTTCTTACTAAAGAATGCACGACACCGAAGAAGCAGAATTGAGTTTTTCTCTCTCTAAGGAAGAGTTTTGCACCGTATGATACTATGATTAAGATGATGTGGGAGTGTTCCACCTATGCAAGAAAGCTCTCATTGACATAAATATTTGCACATGAATCGGAAGGTGCCAATTATAATTCTGTCCGAATCTTTTACTAAACTTTAAAGGATGTGCAACCTCCCAACTCAAACATTTGCAACTCTCCTTTTGGAAGTGACTTGCTCATAATTGTGGCTGTAGACTCAAGATTTATTATGACAGTATTCTTCTTTTTACAGTTATTCTCATTAACATCTTATTAACTAATGTGCTTTTAATGCTGTCTTTTTGTCCAATTCTCTAAGTCTTTATAGCCATATCTGAATTTCCCACTCTTTTTTGTCTATAGGACACTTGCACTTGGATGTTGTAGCAGATGTAGCTGCCAATCCGCACCATGCCTCCCTCTAAGACAGAGCTAGAACACAGGTTCCACACGTCCCTGCGGCTCATGCCTCTAGCAGAAGGAGCATGCCAGGCCTTCTGGGTCGGTCAGAAGCACCATGGAGTTAACACCCAGGCAGCACTCTCAACAAGGAAGGAAGGGACATTATTGGAGAAAGACATCCATTCCTTGCCCCTCAGCGGGGGGATTCCCAGGCAAGCTTGACAGGCTCTCAGAGGTTCCTCAGCAGGCCTGAGGCCCAACTGTCCACAGCAGTAACCTGCTCATTAGTGCACCGATTCCTGGGTCTCTTGGCTTCCCTGTGACATTTTCCCACTCACTCACAATGCTGCCCGGGTTCAACTCCCAAATAAACTATTTATGCCCAAATCCTTAATTTAAGTGCCAGTTCGGGGTAGGAGGAGGTGATCCAGGCTAACACAGAGGTCCTATTAAAACTTAAAATACGTTAAAGATTATAATCTTCTCTTAAAACCAACTCTCCAACTTCTGTTATTATCTGTTATCTCACTTTCTTCTCTTCTCTTGAGAGCCGAGCGCTACAGGGGTGTGAGGGTCTTAGAGAAAGCCTTGACTTCTGCTCCCAGTTTTACGGTGTCACTCCAGGTGAGTCATTTCTCTCTCCGGATTCTGTATATACACCTGTCTAGGACAATAATACTTCCCAGGGATGTTGTAAGCATTAAATAAAGCACGCAAAGCTCCTTCTACTTTGTCTTCATCTCATTACAATGCAGCAGTTTCAAATTTAGGGAATAAGCTACAACTTTTTTTGTGGAGGTTTTTCCTACAAAAATTACCTTGAGTCAACTTAGAATATAAGAGCAGAAATCACAAATAGTGAGGATATTCTCTAATATGAATATAAATTAATTACATGTCAAACTTTTTCTCATGAGTGTCGTGCTCTACTGAAGTACATGGGGCTTTTTGTTTGTTTTGTTAGACATCCTTATATACAGAGCTCATAAGGCTATTAATAATATTTTCATGATCTAGTATGAGAATGAGCACACAACAGACAATTTATGCTATTGACTAACAAAGATATCATGAAACTCATTTAGTTACGAAACAATCTACGAGAGAAATAGCATTCTGTATATCAAGGGCAAAGATCCATAAGGGGAACTCAATAAAGAATTATGCTACTTACAGGTAAACATTAATGACGGCAAAACATTAATGATGGCATTTCCTCCTCTATAACTTCCCACAGACTACAATAAGAATTGATACTGAGTTTGTTGTTTTTTTACTGACTGTTCATTTCTGACAACTCCCTTCCTTTGTAACTTTCACCTTTATACACATTCCTTCCTGTTCTAAAATTTCCTCATTTTCTTCAAGATGACTTCAGGCTCAAAAGATTTTCTGTTGACTACATTTAATTATAAATCACGTCTTCAGCAGTTAGTTTATATTGAAAATGTAGAGCGGATTCAATATCTGTCTATAATGAATCAAACGTAGCTGGTAGGATCACAGAATAAATAATCAGAGTCTGTGTGAATTTCCAACAACATTATTAGTACATGATTAATCAGGACCTAATGCAAACCAGGTCATACCCGCCATCTACTAAGTCATTTTATCTTATGTTGAAGTCCTGTGGCATTGTTTCAGATCAGTTAAGAGTTTCGCTTAGATGAGAGCACATTGTTAAACTTGCCATCTGGTCCAACAGCTGACGTGGCTCACACAGCCCTGAAGAGGCCCCGAAGCTTTACTCCTGGGAAATATTTGGTCTACTGTGTGGTGTCACGATCACTAGTTCATAGCCTTTTTATATCGTCTGAAAAGAATTGCAGAAAATCTTCCAATGGGGAAAATTCTACAGTGGAATTAATTTGTTAGAAAAGAGTTCACTTACCTGAGGACCAGGCTGACCCTGAAATTGAAAAAAAGAAAAAAGGAAAACAATTACAAAATTGTTTTCTTAAGTGAATATTTTCACTACAAAAACTAAAACTAGTTCTAAAAATCTTTTCAAAATATTTCTGAAGATAATAATACCTAACTACTGACAATTTTCACTTTGTGGTTTTAAAATATCATATTCTATCTTAATATTTTTACTTTATGCTACTTACCTAAAATCTTGATATTATGATCTGTTATATGTAACTCCAAAACGACTCCAGGGTTTTAGCATGCTCTAGAATTAAACTGGATAAGGAGAAGGCACAAGGTGAGCTACACCCCGCGTTATCACAATAATTGGGTTACACGAAGGGAAGGTCTCCTAGCACAGACTATTCCTGTGAGCCACATATTCAAAGACGGCACCAAGTTAAGAAGAAAAGAGGCAGATGTTTAGTTTCAGCACTCACTGAGTCTTTGAATTTCTCGTTGTTTCAATAATACTTTAAGTCAATTTTTTAAATAAGCATCTATCTCGTACTCTGCATAATCCAACCTAAGGTCATTTTAAGAGGACATGAGAGGTCATTGGCTCAATTAAAGTGCATCGTAACTCTTCACACAGTCAGTAGATGATGTAACCTTTGGCCAATCTCACTCTTTTTGCATTTCACTCTCTTGTTGTTTAAGCTGATAAAAATGTCAAAGCAGCATAATGGTAATACTTCTTGCTAAAGGAAAATCACCTGTGAATAAAAGCAGTGATTACGCATCACCTTCTTAAAATTGCCAATTGGGTTTTATGTAAGATGAGATGAAACAAAAAGTTCACACTGAGTTAGGGAATCTTAAAAAATAAATTACTAATGTACCATCTCTTTATATCAGCTGTATGCCACTAGTACGATACAGCAAAGCATAGAGCTAAGACTTTCTCACTCTCTCTCTCAGGCCCTCTCCACACTGGGAATTACCCTAGGGACTTGTTCGCTGATCGACTGGAGACAGAACAGATGGTTTTTCAAGAGCTTTCTATGAAAATGCGGTTGGCCAGCTTTTATCTAATGCAACCAGGAAGGGAGCTAAACCAAGTGACTGTGGATGTTCCTCTCCCGCTCCTGCACTGTCTAGTGGTGGACAGGGAGTAAGAGAAGAGCATTCATTAATTCCCTACCAAGTACCAGGCACTTTTGGATACGTTATTCCATTTATCCTTATAACTGCCCTGTACTTTACAAATTAAGAAATGGAGGCTCATAGAAATAACCTAAAAATCACACAGCCTACAGGTGGAAAAGCCAAAAGTTAAACCCAATCTGATTACAAAGTTCCCGCATTTTCCACCAGGTCATTCGGCTTTGCACTCTGGAAGTTTAACCTCACCACTGTGTGCAGACTTGCTCAGATCAACAAAGGTACCAGAGCGCTCTTCAAGTGAGCGGATGCTCTACATTTCCCAACCACTCCAGGGCTGCCACAGCGAGCATCTCTGCTTCCAGAGGCAGACGCAGGACCAGCAGGCACCCAGCCTGTTAACTGATACCTGTACAGAAACCAGGTCAGCGAAAGTTCTCAAGGGTAACAGAGGGCCCTAAAATCAGCTCTAAACGTGGAGACCCTACAGAGGCAGGGCTCTGCACTTCTGATCTTCTGGATCCACCTAACGGGCGAAATGACGACACATGCTCACTCTTGCTTGTGTTCTCGCTTGCTCTCTCTGGACGCTTTAAACGTCTGATCTTTCTGAAGTTTTAAACTAATGCCAACTCAGAAATGTGAACACGCATCTTTTATAGAACCTCAGAATGCATTACATCTCTTATGTTTTTTATGAAAACTAAAATGTAGGATTCTCTAAAAGCAGAATTTCTTTAAAAGAGTATGCTTTAGCATCATTGCTGAGATCTTTTTTATTCCTATAGTTGCTCCACAAATGACAGACTTTCCCCATCTACCTTTAAAATGTGGTACTTCTGCCATTACAATGAACAAATGATTTTAGCACAATGTGTACATATATTTACATGTTATTATGTACAACTATACACTGTGTTATGGATTTCACGTTAGCAATAGTGAGAACAAACAGTAAATGATGGTAAAATTAAACAGTTAACTTTCACGTAAGCATTGGAAAGTATATAGCACCTAATGTGTGATTTGAATTTCAGGTGTATATGGTGTGCGTGCTTGTGTGTGTGGAGGGTGGGGAACATGAAAAAGAGGGATGGAAGTGGGTTGCAAGAGAGGCTTCCCAGAAAAATGATGCATACCACATGACACATTAGTAACTCTCCCTAAAACATGGATTACACAGTGCAACAATTTACAAATTGTTACAAATCTTACACAAGATTCCAGGGCTGCCCACACCAAGTCTTCTCACTCAACGTGATGGAACAAACTATCCACTAGCAGACACCTAGAACTCCTATAAGAACACAGTCCAGCAACGGAGTCCTGTAGTCATGGTAACAGAGCCCTCTGGTCAAAGAGGGGAGGTGATGAGAGGAGAGGTTTCAGTGGGTGTGGCAGTGTCAGCTGCCCCATGAGAGTGCAAAGCATAGAAGGAGAGAATTCAAAAGTCCAAGAGTAAAGGGCAGCCCAGAAACTCCCTGGTGACTGAGGGCTGGGTGATGAGGGCTTTGTCACAGAAGAATCACCAAAAGAAACATCTCAAAATTTCTTTAAGTCGCTCCTGAGTAGCTGATGAGACATACAAGAATTTTCATTCATTAGTGGATACTTTTCTAGTCTATTCTAATTTATGGGTACCAAACATTGTTAGTAATCAACTGTGAAAGTTATTTTCCATTTTCTGAAATCTACTCTAACTGAGTAGTTATAAATTATGATTAAGGCTCACAAAACTCAACTTAAGTTGAATTTTTAAAGATGGAACTCCTGAAAAGGACCGTTTTTCCCAAGCAAATCACCAAACTGTTTCTATAAATACAAACCTGAATCTAGTCTAATCAAGAGCTGTGCCAAGGGAAATAGTTAAATCATAGAAATACTGAAGTTTGGAACTTCCATGTAAAGATGTAGAGTGCTGAGTGCTCCAGCTGCTGAGTTACTGGAGTCAAAGCTCCATGCGATGCCCTAAGGCAGCTAAGGCACCAGCGTGAAGAAAAAGAAACAGCAGGAGGAGCTGACTTTAAAAGTGGTAATCAGAACAGTCTGGGGGAAACAACCAGCCAGTAGCTGATGCTTGACAGGAAAGTGTTCAAAGCAAGTTGAAAGTTTTGTGGGGCAAGTGAACCACAATGGCACATGAGAAATGAGATACATCACTGGAGTATGTAGTGTTACTTTAGGCAATTAAAGAGCAATATTAACAATTTTTTGTTAGGCTGTTATCACAATTATGGTTGCCAGAGAGTGCTAACACTCTCCTCTAAATAGACAAAGTCATTTAGGCTCTGACTGAGGCAATTCGTTTCACTACATGGTACTTTTTTATGGATGGTAAATCTGTGTCATTCCTTTTCAGATGGGACAAGTGCTGTTTTTCCATTAGCACATGCACAGATAGGCACACAAAATTTGTACTTTTAAAGTACAGTCTTACTTTGAAATACTGATTAGGATAACAGAATCACATATATCTTTACTGTGATAAATTTTAAATGAAAACGCTTCCATTTACAAAAACTTGTGGAAATATTAGCATTGTTCTTGCAACTCTAAAAGGTGCTACCTCTGCTTCAAGGTCCTTAGAAAGAGATGACTTCAATAACTTAGAAACTCATCAATAAGAAACCCAAACTTGACGACCACTTTTAGTACCCTCAGATTCAGATATATTTCATTCTCTTGAATTGAAAGAAAATACTTCAAAATAATAATTTCTATGTTTTGCATTTTAGATCCTTTACTGTCTAAAAAGATCATTTGAAGAGGACTAGTATAACTTCATCATCTCTTGAAAATTCTCAAATCCACACATTCAAATGTCAAGCTTATTTTTCCTTTCAGGTGGAAATGGCACGTGAAGTGGGCGCCCAGGTAAAACGTTCGAAAGACATCATAGGAACTCTGAGTGGCAACAGGATGTCCTGGTGGCAGGAGTTTGGAGGACCAATAGGAATCCTAACATAGAATCACCTCATGGGATCCCTCAACCTTTCAAGAGTGGCAGTGTGACCTAGAGTCTGTGCCGTAAGGGGAGCAGACGCCCTTGAGCTTGCGGCCCCAGGGAGCAGCAATCTTTCCCTCGCCACGGCACCGGGAACCTGCTCACAGTTAACCCCCAATATCCCAGTGCCCAAGGGGCTTCAGAAGCAATTGTTGAATTGCTAAAAGGTGAGATTATTTAGCTGGTCCAAAGATAGTTAACAATATTTTTAATGAACCAATAGGAAGTTTACTATTCTTACATTACAGAGTTATATTTTCAAAATGTAGCTTCTTAGTCTAATGACCTAGAAAGAGCTCTCTTGACTTCTGCTCACTGCAGAATAAATGCATCTATGTCAAGAGGAAGTCTCCCCTCTGAATGGGCCCTTACCAAGGCAACAGAGATGGAACTAGCTGGAAGCTGGCAGAGGCTTCAGGGTGAGATTTAGACACCTGTGCACAGGCCACAGGACAAACAGCATAGGGGTTCTGTCCCTCATTTGATTAAGCCTCCATACCCAATTACTGTGAGAATATGATATCAAATTGCTTTGTAAATTATAAAATGCTGCACAAATGCAGCATGGCAACTTAAAGTAGGCTATAAAACCAATACTAACAATTCATTCAATTAATTCAAATTTAGATAAAAAGTGTCTATTAACTCAAAAGACAAATTAATATGCAAATGATATAATACAGAGAAAAGCAATTGAAGAAATAAAGCATTACAGATTATGCATATTAATTAAAAATGGCTTTGCAAAGACTGCAAAGTCTCTTGGTGCCTGGAAGCTGCCCACGCTTCCAAGGCCTCTTACACACTTGACTGAATCAAACAGCATTCATGATTTATAGTGCCTGTTGCGTTTCCCTACAGGACAGTATTAACCATTCTTACCTTAGCCACACTCACATTGTGGTCCTTAGATAAGAGTATTTCTATTTAAGGTTTTCTTTTGAAAAAATATTTAATCCTCTGTGGTTTTAATTCTGGGAAGGAAAAGTCAATACTCTACTCCAGAGGAAAATAAATAGCTATAGTCTCAAGCTCGATGGATGTGTCTTTTTTAAAATTGGAGAGAGGAGGAGAGTGAGCAAGAGCAAACATGGAGACAGTTTTGTAGGGTTCAATGTAAAGAAAACAGAAATTGATTCAAAACTTGGAAGATTTCTTCCATGATATTTGCCTTTCATAAATAACTTCTTTAAAGATTTACTCTTATATTTAAACAGATTAACAAGTCCTTCCCACAATAATTAAAGAACATGATTATATTTTCTAACACAAGACCATGTTTATCTTTTCTTTCTTATGATTAAATGTCCATAATGGAAACATAAAAAAAATAAAGAGTTTTATCATGTGCACTTTCGTCATTGAAAATTTCATATACAGAACATAAGAAAGATAAAGAATCTATTTATGCATTAATTTACAGCATTAAAATTTATTGGATGCCTAATATTCCAGTGAGGTTGATTCAGATTTTGGCTACTACAAATAATGTTTACATCTTTCTATATAAACATTTGACTATATCCCTGATTACTTCCTTATGACACAACACTGAAAATGCAGTGTTATTCCAATTATGATCTTTATATATTTTATTTATTTATATTGTAACATATAAAATACAGATTATACATTTTCTCAGATATAATTTTACATGTGTATACATATGTATTTATTCAGATATCTATTTGTAAATCAATCTATATGACGAGAAGAAAGAAAGGAAGGAAAGAAGGATGGAAGGAAGAAAGGGAGGGAAGGAGGGAGGGGGAAGGGAGGGAAAAGGGAGTGAGGGAAGGAGAGAGAAAAAGTACAGAAAATTGTGGTTATCTCTGGATGGTGGAATTATGGGTAATTATTTCTATCTTTAGAGTTTTCTATACTTTTCAAAATTTTCCTAGCCCTGTGTCTTGATTATATAAATATTTATCACATGATACCTAATTCACTGCAGAAAACTTCTAAACAGAACCTTAATTAAGTTGTTAAATTTTTTGCATGCTAGATTCATTGACTCAAAGATCTAGGTCACTGATTTTGAATTCCATTTTCCAACTTTCTTTCAATTGAGGGTGTTTTAAATTACTTGGAAGAACGCTGCAAAATTCTTAAAACTACTCTTCAAAATTCAGTAAGTAAAGGCTTTCAATTCCCTTTCTGTATGTGCCCCATATCCCTTTTAGGAGTTGATCAGGAGTAGAGACGGGGGAGAAGGGTTCTAGAGTCAAGCACCGATGACACGAGGTCCTGGCTCCACGTAGACTGGGGACCCCTACTGGGTCAAGTTTGTTGGAAACGTTCCTATTTTACAAACCCAAATATTTGGGTTTGGGGATTTAGCTGTATTATTTCATGGAATCACTTAAAGAACTTATGCTTTTGGCTGTGTGTATCAAACTTCTAAAACATAATTCATATCCAAATCTTTTCACCAACTGGCATGGAGTCAGGAAGGGCTATCAAGGTGTAAATAAATAAGGAGTTTTATAAACCTATGTTTAATAGGACACAATAAACACATGGAATACATGTGAGGAGAGACACCTGTTCAACTTCCATCGTTTTAACAACACACGCCTTTTAAAGAATGTGAAGGCAATTTTTACTGCCCTGCCAATTTTTATTACATTGTATATAATGAATAATTTGGCATCTGCTATGTTTATTAACATCTTTAAAAGTGTGCTATTTTGATTGCTCCAGATAAATACTGGAAGCCAATTTATAAACATCTCTCAGTCTGATTAAATTTATGTGTCCAATTCCAATTTTCTAAATATTGTTCAAAAAGATGGACTTCACAGTGCTCTCTGCAGCTGTCTGTCCTAGATGTTTCGTGTTAATAAATGCGTGCTAGCATAGTCAGTTAATTCAGAATGCATGAGTCACACAATGCTTTTTGCTCTAGTGAGACACAAGCCGAAAAACAAAACCTATTGTAAGACTGGGGAGGAGAGGCTCTGCAAGCTGCGAAGCTAACGTGCTCCCGGGACCAAGATGTTCTGGGCTGTACCATGACTACCACTTACCGACACCACAAGACACCAAGAGCTTGACAAATGACAGCTCTGTCACAATAACCCTGCAAATTAGGGGGCATTTCCATCATTTTGTAGTTGAATAAAACGAGTTTCAGAGAGATAGGCCAAATTCACAGAGTCACATAGCTTCTAAAAAGGGAAGCTGGAATATGAACATGGCTTTTTCTGACTTGAACACTGCTGTGCTCTCACTTGCACCATGCTGGTGGCGGACGTCACAGGCTTGAGTCAGATTACTCAGGGGAAGCAAGCAGCAGTGATCCTTAACCCTCTTTTGAATCCAATAAAAGCCATAGCTGCTCTAGTTAGAAATAGGAATATATGAAATATATTCATATATATTCAATATATCATATATGAAACACTTAAAATTTTGCACACACACAAAAAAATCCTGAAGTCCAGCCATGGATTCTCTAGTGAATCTTTCACTCCAGGCTGCCGTGGGCAGAGAAATATAAACATTTCAGGAGTGAGAGAAGAAGAGGGTCCCCAAAAGAAAACTGAGGAGGAAAGGAATAAACAGAGCAACAGACTAGCATTATAGAAGTCAAGATTGGAGAGAATTTCAAAAAGAGAAATTAATGAGGACTGCAAAGAGTGCATTGCATTTAATCAACAGGGAGTCAGAATCTTTATTGTAATTGATTGAGCTGTGAGGTGAGGAAATGAAGACAAGAATAATCTCCATCGACGGCATCTGAAGTGCCAGCCCTGATGGGTTGTCAAGGGCTGCCTGGAATGATGTGTTAAAAGAAGGCTCAGGGCTGGGTCACAGACTTTGGTTAATCAGCAATGTCTACAGAAGGCAACAAGTGGAAAGTATGTGTACCAACTATTTGTCAACCTGAGTAGACGATTCTTTGGAATGACTGTATGTGAAGGGAAGACAAGAAATAGAACCGTAGTTAAAAAGGATATAGGGTCAAGATAGAATTTTTTGTCTCTTTGTTTTTGCAGTAAAGTGGAAAGGATTTGAAAATATTTACAAACTGACAGAAAACTATTGGCTGAGAGAAAAACAACAGCCTGCAGAGCAAAATCAACACATAAGAGAACACAAGAGGAAGTGGTGTCAGGGCACCAGGGTAGGAGGCGGGCATCATTCTGTTTGAGAAGAGGAGAGAGAGAGTGAGGACAGGGACAGATGCATTTGGAGTACAGAGGCAGAAAAGGGAAGTATTCCTTGCCCCACATCTCAAGGGGCTTGGAAGTAGAGGTGTGCTGGGTGTGGGGTGGGTTTGGGAAGGGTAGGGTTGATAACTTATTCATTCAACTAACAGTATTGTTAAGCATCTCTAGTGTGCCAGGCGTTCTTCAGGAACTGAAACAAAGTCCCTGCTTTCACTCTTGTTGGAGGAGACACACTTAAAGAGAATGTTTATATGTAATGTGGCAGGTGATGATAACAAGAAGAAAAATGTATGAGGATAAAGAGGCTGGAGTGGGAGGGTGCTATTTTCTAGGTGGTCATGGAAAGACTCTGAACAGAGGAAAAGAGAAAAAGGAACAGCAAAGGGAATGCCCTATTGGGCAGAGAGAGGGTGTTCAAGTAACTGATGGTGTGTCTGGACTACAGAGAGCAACAGCAAAGCATAAGGAGCGAAGTCAAGGAAGTGGAGAGCAGTTCATGTAGAACTTGTAAGTCAGGACTAGAACTTGGCTTTTAATTGGGGTCAGATACAGAGCCACAGAGGGGAGGCTTCATACAGGGAAATGACATAATCTGAATTATATTTGAAAACAATCACATTCATTGTGGGAAAAGCTATAAAAGGCAAAGGCGTAAGGATGGAGAGAAGTTAGGAGGTTGTTGTAACTACCCAAGTAGAAGATAAATTATGGGATGGGCAGGGTGGCGGTGGAGGATGAGGTAAAAAGGGTCAGATCCTGTGTATATTGTGAAGAAAATGGGGCCAGATCTGCAGATAGAGTGAATGTGGAGTATGAGACAAAAGAGTCAGGAATGACGCCAAGGTTTGACTGGAGCAGCTAACGGAATGGAGGTGTCGTCTACTGACTGTGCAGAAGACCGCAGGAGGAGGGGCTTTGGAGAGTAGAGCTTAAGTTTGAGATATCTATGAAAGAACCATGCAGAGATGTTGAGTAGATAGTTGGATATACAGTAGAGTCCACAGGGGAAGTTCAGGCTGGAGATTTAAATTTTGGAGGTTTTGACATATAGATAATATTTAAAACCATGAGATTGCATGAGATCACCTAGTGAGTGAATGTGAATAAGGAAGACAAAAGGTCAAAGGACTGAGCCTTTGAGCATTCCAACGCTTAAAGACTGTGAGGAAGAAAAGGAACTAGCAGAGCTGACGAGTGGCCAGGGAGGTGGGAGGTGTGCCTTGGAAGAAAGATATCAAGCAGGCAGATAAGCAAGGTAAGTGTTTTCAGAAGAAGGGAGAAATCAACCGTGTGGAACATGATCCGGTAAAATTTGAACTGTACCCTGACACTAAATTTGACACGGTGAAGGTAGTAACCTGCGACCCTGACAAGAACGCTTCCAGCAGAGCGGTAGAGAAGAACGGAACAACTTGTTAGATTCAAGAGAGAATGAGAAAACAGCGTTTGGTGACCATGGACAACTCTTTCTAGGAGCTTTGCTGTGAAGGGCAGTGGGAGTAAACAACTGTAGTAGTGTCTGGGGAAAGATATAAGGTCAAGGAAGTAGTTGTTTTTTTAAGATGGAAGATATTATGGCTTCACTTTATGCTAATAGAACTATCCAACGGGCAGGGAAACTCGATGACGGAGGAGGGAGGCCATTGTAAGAGCAACCAGGCTGAGCAGGGCAGAGAGGACGGACCCATGGCACATCTGAAGGGACAGTCCATCCCTGGAACAGGAGGACAGGAGGGTACAGATCTGAGTAAATTATCAGATTTGCTGGTGGGAGTGTATAGAAGTTATGTTCTGAACGCTTCCATTTTCTCAGGGAAATAAGAATATTATCAACGAACTCAAGTGGGAAGGAGATGCTGGAGGATTCAGGAGCAGGAAAAAGGTTTGAACTAGTTAAGAAGGTAAGAGAGTGACTGGATTATGGACAGGGATTGGGCGCATGGGCAGCACTGTGGGTCCTCTTGAGATTAGGGCTTGTGAGTTTAAGATGAGACCAGTTAGCGCGGTGTTGTTCTCCATCCACATTCAGCTAGGTGGGAGCAGGTGCAGAGGAGAGAGTGAGATGGATTTAACTGGATTTGGGGTTTCCCGTGGCCAAGACAGAGGGAGAGAGGGAGGAGGGTGTTACAGGTGCATGCAAGAGCATGATTCTAACGAGGGACTGTGACGCCTAATCTGTGCAGGAGGGAAGTGAGGATACGGGAGACGTAGGGGATAATGTTTTCCACTTCTTTGTCAGATATATTTTTTATCCTTTCCACGTTATTTTTGTGATACACCCCGTAGGCTACATTTAATAAGTTCAATTAAATCAATACTTTTATCAAATAGTTGAATGTCTGAAGTGTTGATCTATTATTATAATTTTTACCAGTAATATTTTAACAGTTTTTTGAAACATATTTTAATTATTTTATATTTCTATCTCTTTAGGCTTAACTGCAGGAATATAATTTCAATAACATATGCTATGACAATAATAAAGATAATGTTATCTATATTTATTCAATAAACGCTCAAAAACCATTGAAAGTATAGAGTAATTATACAAAATACATTGCCTAAAATACTCCGAATTTTCCTATGATGCTCATGGTCTTTAGACATTGTTCATGAGGAGCTACCACAGAATTTACACGAATCATTCAATCCTACATTTTCCGTAACCAGGCCAAGTAAACCTTACCAACCAAGTCACAAAACTGGAAGGGTTACAGTGGCTGCTGAAATGCCCGAGGAAGGAATATAGCAGTTAGAGCAGATGCGGTCCCGACAGGACGGACTGACCAGATTTGAAAACTGCACTGTTGCACCATCAGAGGTAATGACCCCTCATTTTGACCAAATCAAGGCTCAGACCTGGCAGCCAAAGCCTTTGGCTCAGCCTCTGGAGAGACTCTTAGCCCTTGTGACTGCCTCCAATTGCTCCGGGCTCCGGACCCCCGGCACAGCCTTGTCCCCACCACCCGCTTAGCCTGCCGTGAGTCCTGCCCACTCCACTCGTCAAAGCCCATCCAGGCTTTAGGCTTTCACCTCTTCCACAAAGATTTGCCTGCTTTCTGACAGCAGATGGGAGCTTCATTTCTTCTGAACATCCACAGATTGCATTCTTAATTCTTTCACGACGTTACATTCTGCCTTAAACCAGAGGTATTGGTATCTGATCTCTTCCATCAAACAGTCTTCTCCTTGAAAAGCTAACACTTACGGTGCTGTTCCACTCTACCAGGCACTATGCCGTTTGTCTCGTGGACAGGAGAAGGTACCATTACTGGCCCCGCTTTACAGTTGTGGAGACTGAGTCAGAGAGAGGATGACTGACGTGCCCCACACAACTAGTAGGTGGAGATCCTGGGATATAAATTCAAGTCTGTCAGATTCCAGAGCCTACACTTCTGAACTATTATGCTATACTGCACCTTGGACAGTGGAAGGCACCCAATAAACATTTGATTTTATTCATCCTTAAGTAAATTTTTATTCAACCAACGTACTAAACACCAGGCACTGCGGTGGTGCTAGAGGAACGAGTACAAGGAAGGCAGGGACTCGTCAACAGGGAACTCGCAGTCACAAGAGCCACAGAGAAGCGAACACATTTTCAGATTCGCACACTTTATTGGGCTTTTTCTTCCCAAGCAACTGGAAGACCTTTTGACAAAGGCTCAAACTGTGAAAACCAGTTAAAATCCTCTCTTCTTGCTGCAATAAAATTGATTGTATTGAAAAGTCAGCCACCTCAATTTATTTCAACAGATAACGTTACGCAGCTAACAATGGTGGGACTAAATCAGATACTGTAATGTTATCAAGATATACTGAATACAGTTCATTTCTTCTATAATATAAATGCCTTCTGTTAAGACAGGGAAGGTAACAGCATTTTTAGAGCCAGTGGCTAAATTACTTCTATTGGTGAGGCTCGGCGGGTTCTTTCTGAAGGATTCTAAATGACTGCCGAGGGATAAAAGATAGTGTTCCACAGGCTGCAGCCACAGCATGCTCGGAACTACTGGTGAGGGAATAAAGCACAGCCTCCACGCATGAATGGGTCGAAGTCCTGCCAGCCGCATGGCTGACCGGCCATCCTTGAAATTGTATAAATGAAAGGAAGTAGGCCAAGGTAGACATTTGTATTAATAATTGGTGTGGATGAAGCAAATTAGGCTATCCCACCAGGTCTTTCCTAAAGGGGTGGAAAGGCAGCACAAACCTCCCAAAATGAAGTCTGCTAAAGCAATCTTTTCAAAGCTTCTGACAAAGGGCAAACCTCAGCCATTTATTTTTTTCTCATTAAAAGGAGAGTTCAGGGGGAAGTTTCAGTTCAGTTCACACACATGAACATTCACATATACGTTCACACAGGAGGTATAAGTGTAGGAAGCATGAACTAGGACATGAGAGTCATGTAGCATTGTCCTTATTCACAAAAGAAGTCAAGGGACCTGGTTCTGCCATTAAGCAGAGGGAGGAGTTTCCGCGATGTCAGAGGGCAGGTGCAGCGCAGTTCCGGGTTCATTTAGCTCCCGCGTATATTCCCACGTGGACAATCTACAGTACAATGAAATTGGGTCCCCTTGTCTGCACAGTCATGTTGCCATTGCAGGCAGGAACAGCAAAAGGCAGTCACAATCAGAAAAGAGAGGTCAAGCAATGCAACCAAACCATCATTCACATTTCCAAATTTTTGAAGGAAACAATAAATTTGAAAGGTCTTTGCTCTGTGATTCTAGAGAATAGAGTTTTAACCTGCCTGTTTCCTGGTGTAGAAATTACCCAAGATTCTAAATTCTTCTTTTCAACATTTCCCTTTCATGAAGAGCCCATCATAGGTAAAGAATAATGAGAAATATTAAACCCATTTAACAATGCTATCAAATCATGTTCTCGTCTAACCTTTGTGGAAAAAAAACTATCTTGTTTTTGCAGCATATCCTTTACAAACAAATATACATATCAATCTTATGTCATTTCATAATAAATTTTTACTCTTTCACTTGTGCAAATATTAACCTTGTCTAAATAAGATTTGAGTCCAAAAGAGCAATAAAATCAAAGTTTACAAATAATGCCAAATCACTCAAATATTTTAATTCAATAGTAAATGGATTCCTAAACTTTCTCTTAACCCTATTTTCATTTAAACTAAGGTAAAACATAAGCAATGAAAGATTAACAAAGTTTTGAGGTTTAACTCAAGTAATTAAAGGATAATATTACTTAGAAGTAGGAAGCAGGTTTCCTTCAAGGTTATTATTCTATTTCTTAACCACACAAGTATTAAAAACAAAAATGTAGGGGCCAGCCCCATTGCACAGTGGTTAAGTTCAGCACTTCAGCGACCCAGATTCACGGGTTCGGTTCCCAGGTGTGGGCCTACACCACTCATCAGTCATGCTGTGGCAGCGACCCACATATAAAATAGAAGAAGATTGGCATGTTAGCTCAGGGCCAATCTTCCTCAAGCAAAAAAAGAGGGAGATTGGCAACAGATGTTAGCTCAGTGCTAATCTCTTCCTCAGCAAAAAAAAAAAAAAAAAAAAGTAAAATTTATGGCTGATTGAAACGTGAAAGACACCTTTACCTAACAGTTCTTATTTCTTGTAAGAAACTGAAACCTCCACATGCAGAAACAGAATGTACATGGCTAATTCATCTTGAGCGTCACTCACAAAATACATTTGATGTGGTTTGTGCCATGTTGATGAGAACACAATAAACTGTGAAAAATGTCATTTCTGGAAAATTAGTCATTTATAGCTCATCAAGAGATAAATCTTTGTAACAGATGTGACATGATGACTTTGAGGAATTGAACTTTTAAAAATGTGGAGCATTTTAAAAGCTATTCCCTTCGAAACTAATTAATTTAGCTAGAACATACTGTATACCATTCTTCACCAGTCCACTTCCATCACTGCAGAGCAGTTCTGCATCAGTGTGACGATACCTTCCTTCAAATTCCTGTTTGGGCTCCACTTTTAGTTCATTAATTTAAAAAACGAAAAAAGTTGAACTGAATCTCTAAGGTTCCCACAAACTGAAATTCAGTAATTTTCATATTTTATGCTTTATGAAACTTTCTATGGTTTGAAAGTAAAATCTGAGGAAAAGATCCTTCCTCTAACAATAATTTTTTTTTCTACTTAGCAGAAAAGTTTGAGCTACAAGACATTCTGGATGAAGAGTCGATATCTTTGTCAATTGTTACAGATATACCATTTCCAGATTTGTTAGAAAGAAATTAAAAGCCTGTAAATGTGAAATACTAGAACTTAATACTCCACTATGAGACTTTTAGCATCCTATAACATATGTATTTGGATGTTAGACAAGGAGCTAGTTTTATATAAGTACACATAGTCATGTTACTGGGCTTCATATGATGCCCTTGATGGATAAAGCCAAACAACATTTAGCTAGTTTTGGTTATAGTTTAAAAGTAAGAAGCTTGAATATCTGTAATTTAGGACACTATTTAGATACTGCTCTTGGTATCCTAAGCTATATAAAAGGCTAGCCAGTACAGAGTGAGACGAAGAGAGAACAAATATGAAATGAAAGAGGTGTCCTTTTCTAAGAGATTTAGTATATTGATTTTAACAGTAGGCCACCTGCAGTAGCTACTGTCCGTGAGAAAAAGCAGGATGTAGCAAGGAAACATTTCACACCTGAAATGATGCTGACTTCCAGCCCCTAAACAAGAAACATTCTAATAAAAGCCACCCCCTTTGACTGTTATCGAAACTCTTCCCAAAAGAAATGCTTGTACCGTCCATGGAGTCTAATCTCCTGACAACATCAGAAGTGTATTATAAGTCTCTGATAGTCCGAAAGTAGGCTACAGCTTGTAACCACTGCACTTTAGGGCAATAGACCAGTTCCTACCACTACGAGAGATAAGACAGGTCAACTGCCAGTAATAACTCTTTACATGAATGAAAGCTTTCTACTTAATTTATCTTTTAACAGAACACAAGCCTAGCAAATGATCTAGGTGCTCCAGTTACTCGAGTTTCTATAAAGAACTGGAGGTTCTAGAAACGAACCCGAATGAAAGAAATTGCCTACTCCTTAATGATCCTTTTAATGACAAAATAAAAGCTTCCCCTCCTCACAGTGATGAATAGGAGGAGGTTCCCCAAGCCAAATTCATTTGCCTTGTGGTTTTGATTAAATATATATACATAGGAAACTTCATATTATAGGAAATATATAATTTTTGTAGTGAGTTTCTCACAAATTATGATATTTGATACAAGGTCAAGAAATTTTTCATTTTGTTCAAAATTCCAACAATCTGAAATTGCCATCAGTTTGTTTACGCAAAGTCTCTCCTCCTAAACTCTATTAACATCACCAAACTAAAGATAAAATAAGGAACTTTCTTCCCCCTAAACAAGGAGTTACTGCCTATAGAAAAATAACATTCTTAACAAATAAAACCCAGGGGATCTAGTCAGGCGAAGAATAAATCCTCATCTTTCACACAACTTTCAAACTGGAAAACAATACAAGAATTCAAAAATAGCTTCTTTTCAACTCAGGCCATACAATGTACAAAGTAAGTTTGTATGTAATGGCAACGCCAGATCAGCTTTCCAGACACGAAGATTCAATGATTAGAGGCTTAACTTTAACATGCAAAGTAGAGGGTTGGGTGGAGATGGAGGGGGCATCAGGATAAACAACCCACACAACTCGAAATGGAAGTTTAGGTCATTTCCTATCTGAGGATATGGAGGGCATACTGGATAATGGTCAGACTACCTGAAAGGAAACCACAAGCTGATTAGTTCCACCCCAACGGATGGTTTTTAAAAACCAGTTCTTATTCTTTCCCATTGATTAGAATTCTAAATGAAGGGCTACATATGGTGAAAGATATATACATTCAGCCATTACAACAGAAGGGCGATAAATTATCCCGGGTGCCTGCAGAGAACTCTATAATCCACTCTTTCAATTTTTACTCTCACCTGTGAAAAAGCCTGAAACGGTACGCCAAGTGGTTGTTAATAATGCGCTTTGGAAGGGGGCAAGTTGAAATTGTTCCCAAAACTGCAAATCAAGAGACAAAGTATGTGTGTCTACTACTGTTGAATGAAATTATATATCAGAACAAAAGACCGTGCCTGCAGGCCGGGCTGAAACAGTCTTTCAGATGTCCTATAAAATTCACGGCTCTGGGCGGCACGAAGCTCTGGGGAGCTTATATTTCTACTCCCAGAAGAACATTCTAACATAGATGAAGCTAACGGAAGCCTCCAAAAGGAAGTTTGTGATATGAAATGTAAAATAATTGTTTTTAAATTTGTAGTTTCCAGATTGGGTTTCTACCAAGCCTGCCAAACATTCTCCTTCCTTTTCTGTGGGTTAGCAACACAAATATGGATTTCATTTGTTTATTAATAGAAGGAAGTGGTGATTCAGCCACTTTGCACAGATGCCCTAGTTTTCCCATCTCAGCTGTCCTTCCACAGAACACTGTGAAGTGACAGGTCAAAGCCAGGAGCCAGGGAGAGCACAGTGGGGCTGCGACCAGGAAGAGCAAGCCCCTTGCCTCTCTGGTTTGGTCTGCAGCCCAGGCTGCCTCCCTCAGACCTCCGGGCTTATGCTCCCCTCTGCCCCTGGATGGCCCCTGCTGCTCCATTCTGTCCCTTTCCTCAATTTGGATGTGGGCACCGGGCATCAGAAATACTATCACCAAACACTTTCCTTTACACAGGTTCCAAATGCCAGTTTTCCTCAAATGTGTTTTCTCCTCAAATGTGTTAAGTAGGAGAGACTCTCTTGTTACCTTTCTCTAAAAAGTTTGCAGGTCTTGTGCTCATTTCGGCAGCGCATATACTAAAAGTTTGCAGGTCTGTATTTATTTGCTACAGAAAGATCACATCTAAGCATTCTAGAGCTCAGTGTTGCTCACATGCCACTCATGAGCCACGTGCCCCAGGTATGTCGCTCCCCTTCTCTTATAGTCACTGAGTAAAATAGAGCAATGCTACAGCCCCCCTATTTCAGAGGCTTGTAGCATCAAATGATCCACCTGAAAGGGTTTCTGATCTCTAACTTCCAATGAATCGTATTGCATAGTTACCAGCGAAGAATGCTTGTCAAGTGAAGAAGGTATATTCACACATCACAGCCAAAGTTAGAAGGCTATGCAGATGGAATACGAAAGCTGAATCAAAGAAAGAGATGAAGGAAGAAGAATTTACAAAGAAAGGGAGAAGATAGCAGGACAAGGGTGAGGGTACACGTGGGCATGTTTGACAGAGATCTGAAGAAGTGCAGCTTGAAGAGGTACTTCTTTGAAAACATCACTGTGATGGTTAATTATGTGTCCACAAGGCTAGGCTATGGTGCCTGGTTGTTTGGTCAAACACTAGTCTAGAGGTTGCTGTGAAGATATTTTATAGATGTGACTGATATTTACTATCAGTTGACTTTAAGTAAAGTGGATTACCCTCAATAATGTCAGTGGGTTTTGTCCAATCAGTCAAAGGTCTTAAGAGCAAAAACTGAGGTTTCCTGGAAAAGAAGTAATTTCACCACAAGACTGTCACATAGAAACGCTGCCTCAGTTTCCAGCCTGCTGGCCTACCCTACACATTTCAGATTTACCAGCCCCCACAATCACGTGAGTCAATTCCCTAAAACAAATCTCTGTATAGACCTTCCATTGGTTCTGTTTCTCAGAAGAACCCTGACTGATACAATCACCAAGGCCATTTTTATCGGAAAATCAGTGGATTCTTTTTAGTCTTTGTCTTGTTTGCCATTCTGCAGGAGTATCTCCACTCTAACCATCCCAGCAATACAGCCTAGAGAGAACACGGCGCCAAGCGAATGATCATTTTTAGTCACAATGACAAGAGTTTGGTATCTTTCAAAGTCCATAAATATCTCTATTTAGCTATCTTACCAATAACTCAGACTCAAAAATCACTCAACACTGAAATCTTTTTCTCCCATAAAAGGCTCTTTTTTGAGGTGCTGCTCCTGCAGTGCCCTACGCTGTTTTCACTGTAGAATCATCCTTTACTTCTCTAGTTCACTCCTCACACCCATTCTACAAATCCTATAACTCTTCCCTGGTAACTCTTCTCAGATGAAGCCCACCCCATGCATGCCTGTAGCCCAGCCCAGACTTTCTTCAAGTTTCTTCCAGCAGCTACCCTGCAAATCACTCTCAGACCAATTATTCCAAACAGGCTTTCCTTTATTACTTACCAACCACCTATAGCTTTTTCTATTAAAATTTAAATTCAAACTGCTAAGTCTGGCATTCAAGGCTCTCCACAAGGAATCCTGGCCAATGCTCCCACGATGATCTCTACTACTTCTACCAGGAGCTGTCCACTCCACATGCCTTGGCCTCTCCAATCTCATCACCGCCTCTTGGGCCACCCTTTTCCGGTTCACTGATCCAGTTATTTCCCACCTTTCAAGTCTCAGGTCAAGTTCTAATTTCCGTAGCCATTCATAAGCTTAATGAAACTTCCTCTTTCAGAACTAGTGCTGGGACTATCTGGCTCATTCATTTGGCATTTAAGCATAAAATGCCTTGTATTATTAATAAATAGCTAACATAGGTGAAGACCTTTCTCTTCAATCATATTGAAAGCTGTCTGAGACAGGGACTATATTTTTTAAAAATAATTTAAGGAATGAAAGAAGGGAGGGAGGGAGACCCTAGATGGGAGAACTCCCTTTGTGCTCACGAGCTGTGAGATGCAACTTGGCATGTGCACGTCTCCCATCCAAACGCTATACTTCTTATTTCAGCTGGTGGGAGTAATCAAGAGACATTTTAATAGAATGTGCTGTCCTGAGGACACATGGGTTTTCTAGACGTGGCTGATTTGTATTACATCCATTTTACCCACCCTGGGCACAGTCAGGGGACAAAGCAATGTTAACTAGCGTGCATGGGGATGCCCTGAAAAGCAGCACCAAGGCCGTTTTATTGGTAAACACAGTGGCCACTTTCCAGTCTTTATCCTATTTGCCAATTTGCAGTATCTGACACTGTTTACCACTCTCTTCACTTGAGACTTTTTCCTTTGTGTCTCCCACAACAGCAACACGTCCTAACTCTCCTTCTACCTCTCTATATAGTCCAGCCCAGTCTCCTTTAAGGGCTCCAATTTTTCCACCTATTTCTTAAATGATAAACTCTTAAGTGGGAGAGATCTCATCATGACCTCATTCCACAACCAGCTATACTTTGATTTTTCCTAAAGCTCTCACTCCAGCTCAGACCTCTCTCCTGAGTGGAATACCGACGTGGCCAACTGGCTACTGGATATTTCCATATGGACGTCCCATATGCATCTAAAACTCAACAACTCCACATCAGACCTCAGCATCACCCCCTACCCAAACGTGCTCTTCCTTCTTTATTCTCTATCCCAATGGCCTGCACTATTATTCCCCAGAGCAAGGTCTGAGAATCATCCCACTTCTCTCTCCTCCGCACCCTGCCCCCAACATCTGGGCACACATTTCTGCCATTTCTCCCTCATAAACACCACCTGAATCTATCTCATTCTCTCCCTCTCTCCAGGCCATTCTGCTTCTCACTTAAATAAATTCAACAATACCTTAATCACCTTTCTCTTCCTATTTGTCCCACTCCTGTCCTTTATCAAGAGTGATCTTCCTAAGATGTTCCTCTGACATGACGCCCCCCTGCTTCAATCTGTCAAACTCTGCATACTTTTAGGATAATTACTTAGCATGGCATGCAAGGTCCTTCTCCAATCTCTGCTCTATTTACTTCTTAATCCCCTCCTTGAACTTTACATTTCAACCTTATTGAATATGCAGTTTCCCCAAATGCCATTCGTTCTTGTTCCTAAAGGCTTTGAAAATGCTAGCCTCCCTGAAAACACTGTGCTGCTTAGGTTTTTTACTTCGACCACTCCTTGACTTAGATCCAGAGGCATCCCTGACCCCCTCCCCACCAAATGTGGATTATTTACCACCCCCCGCTGTTCTCCATATCCTGAGCATACTTCTTCTCACATCATAGTGCTACGTTTTTGTTTTAGTTTGTTCCCACTAGGCTCTAGGGTCCTTGAAGAAAGTGACTATGTCTTACTTGCTATTTTGTCCCCATCGTATATAGCAGAGAGCAAGGCGCATATTAGGCACTCAGTGAATTTGATGAATGAATCAGTGAGTGAGGGCACTGTATTTTAAATAAATGTATGAACTAATTATTAATTATCCTTTAAAGTCTCTTCTTCCTCTATATCCTATGATTCCATCCTTTATTCATTTCCTTGGCCATAAACAAATATTTTCTAATAAAAAATTCTGGAGAAATAAAAGCTAGAGATGTATATATGTTATTTTTGAGATTGAAAATATTAGCCAATAAGAAAACAAGGAAAAGTTTTATTTTATTTAACTCTAAGAAAATCTTAGGAAAGCATGAGAACTTGTGAAAATAAAAAGTGTATTAAAAGTATCATTCACAATGATTTTTTTAAAACCCATGAGAACATTTAGGTAACCTGAAACACTTTAGATTCCATGGCTTGATGTCTTTTAATTCCATGAAAGCAGCACTAAAGTTCATTTAATAACTAAAGGAGGAAATTCTTTCTATACTATACTAAAGGAGGAAATACTTTCTATACTATTCAATTCAGATCAAACAGGTCACTTCGTTAGCTTAGGCCAAATGCAGGCCAACTTCACGGTGTCCACAAAATCAGAAATTAAGCAGGAACCACTCTTTGTATAAGAGGAAACCATGGCATTCAGTAGCTGGTTTAGAATAACGTGGACGCTGAGGCCTTTCCTGCAATCATATGCTGCTGAAGATTATTGACTGCTTAGCCATTCACAAAGAAACAATAATGTACTCTGAAATCACTCATTCAACCTCGCCCAAAATACTAACATTCAAAATGTATCCACATTGCTCTCTAACAGACTTTGTTTTAGAGTGGCTTTCTTGCCTCTGGCTAGTTATTGCCTCACAAATCCACAGAAGTCATATAATTACTTCCCTAATTTGTCCCAGTAGATATTTACAGGTCTGCCTAGGCAGATGGCCCCAGGAATTCAGCAGTGTGACTCAGTTTTGATCACAAGAGAGTCAAGCAGGAAGGAGTGACAGGACACCTCGTTTGTTTGTAGACTGGATATTCAAAATGTCTGCAGGTGCCCCATCAGCCATCAACAGCAAAGATCTGAAAACTGAGAGGTTCCTCTTTAATAATTCTGCCTGCCTGGTGCTACTTGTTTTGTTTTTTATTTTTTAATCTAAAAAGAAACCCTCCTTAGCTCTCTCGTATTTCATCTGCCCAGCATCTCTGGGGGAGAGATGATTCATCCCCGAACTCTCCCCTTTTTGCTTTACTGATGTTTCCCACCATAAGAATGGCAGTTGCTCACTTTTCAAACCTCATAAAAGTATTACTAAAAATTAAACTTTCACCTGAAACAACTGGGAATATGAAACAAGATAGATAACCAGAATTGTTCCTGGTTGAGGTCACCCTGGACCCAATATTGTTACAGATAAAAGGCGATGAAGTCACTTAGCAGCACAAGAAACAGGAAGGAGAAGAAAGAGAAAGCCGTACAGTGTCTGCTGGTGCTTAAAGATTTTATAAGTGCTTCGAGATAAAAAGCCCTCCTTATCAATGAGGTTATGAAAGTAAGCTGGAGGGCCTGGGGCCCATGGCCAGGCACGAATACCCTGCTCTTCTTAAAAACCACCCCCAACTTTTATGTTGTTCTTTAAAAAAAAAAAAAAAGACTCTTTTTATTTCTTTTTTTGTTCAAGGATTCTAGTGATAATAGATTTAATGAATGTTTTTCGCTCTAAAATGTTACAATAAGACAGAGGTCACATTATTACCCAAGTAACATACTATGTACATCTCTCTAGGAATTTCTGGTTCTTTCTATTTCTTAAGGAATTATTTCCAGACAGGGCAGCAAAAACTGTCTGTTCACCAAATCCGTTTACCTTTTCTCCTAAGCCCACAGCTACATCTTGTGCCTCCTTTGCAGTTGGGTGTGAACACGTGACTTGACTCTTGCCAAAGGAATGTGGTCAAAAGAGATACAAACCATAAAATCCTGTACTTCTACTGCTGGCCAAAACAATCGTCCTACCTGACCTTCCCCTCTCTTCCCTTATTTCTCTTACCTGATGGCTGTGTATCTACGCCCAGGGTAACGTCAGGACACACACAGGCAAGATGGCAGAGTCTCCATCCACCTGAGTCCCTTCAAGAAGCATTGCCCTCACCACGGATAACAAATAAACTCCTATTGTGGTAAGTCGCTCACATCTCAGGGTTGGTCTGTTATAACAGCTAAAGTTATTATAAACAGATGGTATCCCGAAATAGACCACAAGAAAAAATAATGTTGCAAAGAAAAATATTGTCAACATTTTTGTAGGTCTATTTCCTTCTCCTCCTCCTTTTTTTTTCAACTTTAACACTCTTATTTATATCAATTTGTGGGGTCTTTACCCATTATCTTTGCCCGTTTGAGAATTGAAAAGTTCTGCTTAACCCGGCATTAAATCTATGTAAACAATGTCAGAGGAAGTGTTGAAACAAATTGCCACTGAACAATGAAGTTCAAACTGCCATTGCATATCAAATATGGCAGCTTGAAGCTCAAAACAGAAGACATGAAAGACAATGGGGAATTCAGGCTATGTAAGAGTTATAGTTACACGTATTCTTTGTTCTGTCTTTTGTTCTAGGATACAAACCTGCGTGCAGGGTCCCAAAATGAACTACTCACCGGTGACAGCCTATGGTCATTCTATTATAACTCTGTCCTCAAACCACCTTTAAACACGAATTAGTTCTCCGGGTTTGCTTTGTGTGTGTCTTTGGTGTGTTATAGTTACTACATCTGAATGAATCTAGCCACCCTGGTATTTTGTAGTGATCTTGCTTCCTATAAGGTAAATGGTTTGCTCCCTCCATCCACAATAATACCCTATTATTATATTATTATGTTATGATTGTATTATTATGTATTATATTATAGAGAAATAACAGTCCCTACACATGCAAAAGCATGCTCTTTGAGCCCAAATAGAAATTAAAATATTTTAATAATTAAGTAGGAATATAACAAAGAAGCAATTAAAGGAACATTTGTTGAAACAGTCCATGACAATTTTATATTCAGCTTTCTTGACTCAAGAACCAAAGATCGTATCTCCACATAGTTTACTTCTGTTAGATGAGAATTAGATGATTTATAAGTTTGTTTTGAGTAACTGGTAATATGAAAGAGCACATATATGGAAGAGCTACAGACAACTAAGAAAAGCTTAAATGAATCATAGATAAAAGAGAGAAGGATAAGATACAACAAAGAAGGTACTTGCAAAGGAGATGTTAACACTTAAACCTTACTTCCCTGAAAAACATCTTGTAGAAATCTGAGGGGGATGGGCACCTGGGTTCAGATGCTGGTTGTGCCTCCTGAGTACTTGGGCAAACTGTTTGACCTGCCCAACCCTCAGTTCCCTCCTCTGTAAAATGGGTGTAACAAATGTCTAGTTCACAGGACTGGTATGAGAACGGGTATGTAAAGTGACATGTGGTATGTAGTTACTATAAATTGTAGTTATTACTATATCTGGAAAAGATTTACTATTGACTTAAAAGTCATATTGTTTTTTCAATATGAAGTAAAGATATCAGAGTTTCTCATCTAAAAGTTCTGCACGGATTTCTTTCCTAATTCATCTACCACATTGGCAGAAATTGCTTGTAAGCTTTACTTGGCTGAGTCTGCTCCATTCATCTGTCAACAAGATTCTGGGCTTCAAATCGAGTTGACAATCGTTGAAGGTGAATGCAGGCTGCCCAACAGCGTCGTATTTCACACTTCAGAGGGTTCTACGCTACCAACAATAACATCATATCTCTGTCAGTCAAGCACAATTATGGGGCTTGAGAGATTGAGACAAACAAAAGCCAGTTAAAGCGGGTCTCTGCAGTCTTTCCTGCCTACAGTTGTAGGACCTGTTTGATTCTGTTTCCTGTGAACATTAGAATGGCACCTCCTTCAGAGACAAAAGGACAGAGAAACCACATCCCCCACTGACTCTAAAAAGATCAAAACTAGTGCAAAATTTGCCATATTTGAAAACTCTGAAGTCATCTTGTAAATTTTGATCATACCCTTTGCTTCTTGTTGAAACACAAATGTATTTTTTTAAGCTATAAAAATAGAAGGTACAATTTCATGCCATCTGGAGTCAGCCAATGCAATGGTCAGACAAATCATTCTAGCCAACACATCTGTGCCATCGAGTTAGGCGCTCAAAGCACTCGACGAGATTCCTTTAGAGCAATGTTTTATACACGTTACCTTTATGAGAAGGAAAATAGAAAAAAGTACCTGATAGTCACATAAAAATAAATTACATACATTATCATAAAATTACTTCACCGCAGCCTTTTATAGTGGAGATGCCTATGGTAGCAATATCTTTTTCTCAACATGGATAGGGCCGAGCAGTAAGTTGAACAGCTTCCTAAAGCGTAGATTGATATGTGGGATCTAACTCAAGCTGTATTTCAAGTTTTCAATTATAAGTGGCCTCAATATGCAAGATACAGAAACTGACAAAAGAAACACGTTAGCCACACATAATTCTAGCATGATATATCCAACTTTTCCAAAATATATCAAATGAAGATGCAAATGTAAGGTTGCTAAGTTAAATTTTATCATTAAGCTTTTTCTTTTTACTCTTACTTGAGAGTATTACTTTAGGAGGGCAATGAAAAAAGATGACTACCAGTGACAAAGAGATCTGCCATGGTCCCTCAGGCCGACCAAGCTTTCCTTTGTTCGCTTGTCTTAGTGAGTGTTCTAACGTTGCCTTTGGCACTATTGATCACACTTCACAACAAAGTGAAAGCGAATGTCAAGAAAATGCACATCAGGACACCAGGTTACACTTCACAATCTCTCTGTCCACCTGAAGCCACAGGACCACAGAAGGTCACAGCTAGAAGGACGTTCCAGGGATTTACTTGATACAGGTTCTGTGCCAAGGATTGCTCACCAGCAGTAAGACTACTTAACCGCGCAGATGACCATTGTTCCTCCATTTCATTTACAGAATGGAGGCAAGGGCAACTGCCGAGAAAACGGCAGCATAACCTCTGATATTTTATCCAATTTCTTATGTGTGGAGAGAGTTAAATAATTTTTTTTTTTAATTAGGGAAATAGAATTTCTCTAAAAATAAAATTACAGAAACTTTCAGTTCACAGAAAAGAAGTGGAATTAAAAAAGGACACATAAAATTAAATGATGCTAAAAATAGGAAGAGTATGGTCACTACAAGTTAAACTGTCAAAAACTGGATATTGCATCTCAAGAAATATACCATTGATAAACCTATTTAATCATGGTCTTGCCACTGTTCATTAATTTTTATTCAGATGCAAGAAATATAACGGAAATATCTTCTAAAGCCAGTTACTATAAAGCAAAATTTGATGAAAGGCAAATACTTCTTGAAAGTCATATATAGGCATTTATAAATTAGAGGCTCAAGAGGATTCCATTATAAGATATTTCACCCTTGATATGGGGTCCCAAGTACTATGGTAAGACTCCATTGTATTAGTAAAAATAGCATCATCAATACCTATTTTTTCTCTTTTTCACAATCAATGGTTTTTTATCTTATCAAATGTGAGTGACTTGAATTACCTTTTAGTCAGTATGAAAACTCATGATTATACTTTATTTTTTGGATTGATGCAGTTCGCTAAACACATTATAACTTCTCTAAAATGCAGTTGAGACGGGGCAGTATTAACGCTTGCTTTATAAATTAGCCACTTTACATTTTTTGGTCACGCTTTTACTATGCGTAATTATTTATATCAAGGAATATGATTTGACCCATGGCCTGCCAAACCTGTGTGACCATGATCCATGTGATCACACACTTCTAATTCATAGGGAACAGGGATAATTGGTAAGCAGAAAGGGTTTAAAATCAGACATATCTGGTGGAATTCCAACTTTGCAAACCCTCTCTAGCAGGGCAACTGTTGATAATCAACCTTTATGAGCTTCCGTTTCCTCACCAACAATGGGAATGGTGACATCAGAGGAGCGCTGCGAGACAAAATGAAAGTATGTGTGTAAAGGGCCCAAAACACTACCTGCCATATACTAGCAGCTTAAAACATAGTCGTTCTCTTTTCTATTTATCTAATAAGTATGTAGAGAACCTGGACTAATAGACCCCGAGAAAGCAAGAGCTACACAGCTGCCTAAATTTGTGAAGGACCAAAGAGGAAATACTAGAATCCTGAATGTCACCGTAAGGCGGAAATGAGATTTAACAACCTCTCGGCATGCCTGATACTTACATCCACAAAAAGGAGCCTTGAACACTCTCTTCTGGCTGTAATCTCCAGAGTTTCCTCTGGGTAGTAGTGGTTTGTTTCTAGTTTGAAAGACAGAGGCTTAAATATGAAGCCAAAGAGTAAGTGTCCTAGACCTGGGGCATGCCATCTGCCTAGCATTAAGCAAGAGCTGAAAGTCAGTTACAGAAGCAAAGTCATTTCTAACATGATTTATGTTCCATCCTTGAACGTGGCAGGAAGACTGCAAAAGATATTTGGAAGCCAATGCTTCCTCTGAATAAAGTAAACGAGTACATGCTAAGCCCCTCTCCCCGGACCATGCTGGCCTGTTAGATAAGTTGCCAATGTGGAGTCTATGAATCTTGGAGCAAACTGGCTCTTCAGGATGAGAAAATATTTCAAGGCCAATGATCATGGCTACTGTAAATGCACAGTGCACAACACAAACACTGGGGTCAGACAATAGATATCCAGGATATTACTCAAAAACACATCTAGCTCAAAGCTGACAAGATAATCTGTTCCTGTGAGTGCAAAGCAGACTGGAATGCTGCAGCTATGACCCACTCAAGGAAAGGAAAAAGCAAGGGCATCTCTCCAGGGGCTCCATCTCAGGCTCTTCATGCAGGCAAAGCTCCAATAGACTTCAAAGGAGTATAGCCTGAGGGGGAGGACTGGACCAGGCCCATGGGGGTATCACTTCCAAGATCATGTTGCCATCTACATTTGGTGGACTGGCAAATGCAAATATTTCAGATACAAGTTTAAACAGATGAAAAAAGAAGTGTGAAATAGCTTGGAGATTTGCTTGCAAAAGAAACCTCAGAATTCCAGGAAAAGCATTTAATAGTAGGAGCTTCATAAGTTATTCCAAAAGACCCAAGAGAGTAATTGGTTTGTGATCGTATTAAAAATAAAGTTTTTTTAAATTGACGCGTATTACATTCCAACATGTACAAAATAGTTTACTTAAAAAATAATTTCCAGAAGTTAAGTATTCTTCAAAGATCAGTAACATTTTTCTAATTGGAATACAGACTATATTTTGATGTTTTAGCAAAGTGTTAACATACGTGATCCTGATTAATGTAGAAGAGCCAAAATGCAGCAAATATACTTACAGGAGGACCTGTGGTGGGGGTGGAGAGACAAGAAAAAGGGAGAGATGAATTAGCGAATATGCAAAATACTAAGATTAAATGAAAGATTGACATAATCATCAGCACAATACAAGGGACATAGAAGTCATTTAGATTTCAGTGGTTCTTAATCTTTTTTGGGGTCATGGACCCTTTGAGACTATATCAGAAAAACGCATTTACATCTTTCTGCATACAAAATTTTGCATAAAATTTCAAAGAATATCAATTCCTTGATGCCTGTTTATGGATTACTGAGAGGTTCATATATCTTAAGAAAAGACTGCCTAATTTATATACCTAAATATTTAGATAAAATGTGAATCAGGAAGATCTTTGGTCACCCAGGACAGACCAGTTATAGAGAATTGATATACAACTTTCTTAAGTTTGGTAAAATGGCTAAATCAGAAATGTATCCCTTATTTGTTCTAAGAACGTTTTTCATTCAGTAGCATTGTCAATACATAAAAGACTACATCCTGATGTCTATATGTTTCTTTAAAACTATGTATTCTCATCAAAACACAGGCAAAATCTAAGAAAATTTCAATATTTTGCACACCATCAGCTTAATTAAAACACCAGTTTTAAGTAACCAGGAGGTTGGGAATTGACTTTTGTATCTTCTATAAAACTTTACAAAAGGGCAACATTTTCTCTGTTTTTTTCCAATCCCCTTTCTTTTGACACAAAGAACAATTCAGCGGTTATTTGACTCCACCAACATTTCATCATTTTTTTCCTCAAAACAAACTTACAAAGCAGCCTCCATTATAAAACTTTGTACTTTGTGAAGGGCTATCCAAACCAGTTTCCATTATTTAGACTCAATGAGGCTTAAAGATAACTTTTGAGAATACTCTTAAAGGAATTAAGCAGATACACTGCCTAAATTATTGAATTTTCATAAATCCTTTTTACTTTGACATCTTTTTTCCAAAAGGAAGAGGAAATGAGACCAAAAAAACCAATCTGCTGTCTGCTCTTTTTGATAGGTTAGTATTTTTACTA
The DNA here is from genome assembly GCF_041296235.1 of Equus asinus. Lineage (NCBI taxonomy): Eukaryota > Metazoa > Chordata > Mammalia > Perissodactyla > Equidae > Equus > Equus asinus. The sequence goes on from NC_091792.1 coordinate 4,359,978, forward strand.
TTTGACACTTAGTAATTGGTTGTTTTTAATACTGATAAATACTTATAGAAAATACTGGAAAATAACAAGTCTTAGCACACTAGAATCAAACCTTAAATTACCTTCCTCTTATCTTGACTTCTCATGGTTATTTACATTTTTGGAGTCTTAGACTTTATAAAACAAGTAAAAAAGTAAGCAAACTCAGTCATTCGGATATCTTGGTTTCAAAAAATGTTTTATTTGACTTTTCTGCTTCCCTTTGTATGTAAGGATTTGGCCTGAAAGCCAAGACTCACTGAAGCGGGCGTCAGGACAACTGCTTGAGTTTCAAGTTCTGCTCATAAAAAAGTGCATGGCCTTGGCCGACCACCTGACTGCTCTGGGCCTCCATTTCCTCAACTACAAAATGAAAATGCTGGATTGATTGCCAAGGCTGCTGTCATCACTAAAATTCTAGGGTTATACCAGAGGAACACAAATTCTCAAATTTTGAAAAAGATGAGAGTAAAAGCATGACAAAATTGTACCAGTTGGATAAAATAACAATAAAGCTTTCCAAGACATGTGCCCCAGTGTCCCAAGACAGATGTTTTCACAGAGAACCTACATTCACTGACCACCTACAGAGACGGAGGCAGGGGAGATGTTGCCACACTGTGTGCAGCTGAGAAATCCTCCAACGGACTCAGAAAGGACAGGCTTAACCTGATACAGTAAATAAGCCAAAACTGGGTGCCAGTGGTTATGAAACTGTAATTAATAATATTTTGCCAACTTCTCCTTCCTACAGTTTGATGGACGTAAGGAGAAGACAAAAAACATTCTAGGTCTAGCAGAGAAGATTTAAAGACACACAAGCACACACACGCAACCTCCAACTAGACAATCTAATCATTAATTAGGAGGAACAGATGCAGAAACCTAACCAGAACATGAATGACACAGAGCAGCTGAAAGAGACACTTACCAGATTCTCCTCTTCGGCCCCTCTTACCTCGTTTCCCTGGAGGGCCTGAAATACAAAGAATAAATTTTTGAATGTGATCTAACTTTTTTTTTCTGGTTCCAAAATGGCTAGTAAATAATTCCTATACATATTTTATCACTGTTTTTAACTCACAATTTCAAGAAAGGGACCACATATTTGTAAAGGCCAGCACTATCTTTGGTATTTCAACCTAACCCTTAAGCTTCACTTAATTATAAAAGCTACATGAGACCTCTAATCACCTAGTGTTACTTCGGAACACTAAAGATTCGGAATTTTTATTCATCCTGGCTCAATATCATAAATAAAGAAAGGCTTGCTAAGCAAATTGGTGGTGTTGAGATTTCATGTTTCTTAGGAAAATTTCTTTTCTGAAGGTTTCAGTATATTAATAATTAAAAGTCCTAAGTATAAACGACTATAGTTTCTCTTCAGTCAGGTCCATCATGATTCTCTCGAAAATATTTAGTTGGCAGTTAATTAAATGTATATATTAGTAATGGAAATAATCCTTACACATATTTCTATTTTATTAAATGTGAATATATATATATTGGAATTTCCCTAATTGAGAACCAGCTGAGTTAAAATCACATCCTTTTAATTAGAAAGTGTTTAGGTAGTAACTATAGGCCTCATTTGTCTAAGGGGCTAGCTCATTTCTTGTCATGCAATAAATATTTAGTCCTTACAATGATCCCACTACAAAAGTGGAGAAAAAACTCTTTTTTCAGTGTGTTGCCTACAAAGATCACAAAGCTGGTATGTATCAGACATAGCATGAGATTCTGGACATTCACGGCCATAATTTCAAGCCATTATTCTCAGCTATATAATTTCTGCCTTCATTCCCTTGGGTAGGAATAGCTCCCACTGAATTATGGTTCAGGCAAATAGAAGAGAATAATTAGCCCACAATGAGAACTGAGGTCTTATAATATTTGCTGGATGAAAGAGGCCAAGGAAAACACAGAACTGCCTGGCTTTAAAGAATGAGCTGCTAAGGTAGACTGATGACTTCCAAACTCTAGAAAGTTCAGGACACAAGCAGCACAGGTCTTAGCATCCAGCTGACTCTCAGTGTGATCCTGAGCCACCAATTTCCACATGGAAACACCATCACGAGAAATAAAAACATTGGTGGGCTAGTAAGTTTCCCCTCCAGCCATTCCACAGAATGTTTGGCCATCTGTGTTTCGTAAGAGGTTAAAAATAATTAAACAATAAAATTAGTTGAAAATATTAGGAGAAGCAGCTTTTCAGCAGAGTCCAGAATGGTCATTAGAAATATTAGGTTTCTTTCTGTATTCTGGAATAAAGAAACATTTTAATCATAATTCAAGGTATTCTTGGCCAGATTGAAAGCAGGAGGAGAATCACATAAATAGGTAAATAAACCCAGTAGGACACTAATAGGTATGAAAATAATATATTTATATACACTCTCAAACACACACATATATTGACATATTCTGATATTATACAATGTCCTTAAAAGTAGGAATCAGATTTTTTTCTATTACAAAATCACTTAAACTAAGAAGTATTTAGCAACTACTGTAACTTATGATGTCTGCAGTCTGCACAGTAGGGGTTATAGGGCCTGTATAAGATGTATACCTGCCATAAAGAAGCAAAGAAGTTGAGAAGATTAAAATATTACACATGATAAATTGTTAGTAGCATGTTGTGAAGATGAACAATGAATTTATGCTCTGATTTGTTCCTTCTACTCAAAACACATGGTCAATTATAAAAAGAGAAAAGGTATTTAGAAGAATTTGTATACAAAAAAGAATGGGCATGTCCACAGGCCAGAAATGGACCAAAAAGCAAAGTGGAGAGCAGTGATAAAACCATGAGCCTGCTGAACTCCAGTTCTAGAAGTAGGAATGGCGGCCACAAGTACTGTTCCTGAAGAAGACACACACAAAAGTTCTCTAACCAGAGCCAGACTCACTTCTTCAAGCCAGCAGCTTAGAAGTGCTGAAGACCTTGGTCTCTGGCTTAGTGACTGAAGAATACAGACATGATCTCTCAATCAGAAAAGGAAGTAAGGATCGGCTGGTTTGATGCCTAACTCTATGATATCCCCAACACAACTCAGAGACCGGAGTCCTGAAATGCCATTTTTAAGATTAGTCTTGTCTAGAAGGCTGAGGGGTCAGCTAAAGACCAACACAGAATGGTTAGGTAAAAAAGGGTGAGCAAGGGGAAAGAAAGGCAGACACACAGAGAGAAAACTACACCAATAATAATAATAATAATAATAATAATAATACCTACTACTCATACTGAGTATACAAACCAAAATTCTAAAACACACGAGGAAATCTAATGCTAAGAAAGGCAGCACTCACAGGAGGATCATGAATTCTGTCCAGGTATTAATTTTAAGAAATCATCAGACAAAGGTCAGTATGTTAATCATGCTTTAAGAGATAAATGAAGAAGTAACACTCATTAAAAAGCAAAGGATTTTAAATTTAAACAGCAAAGAAAAAAAGAACAAATGGACTTGAAAGAGAACCCTTAAGAAATCTTGAAAATGAAAAATACAGTCATTGAAATTTTTTTAAAAGATAAATTAATTAAATGCTAGCCTGGATATGGCTGAAGAGAAAATTGAGGTAAGAGATGCAGAATGCAGCCCAGAGAGACAGAGCCAATATCTGTTTATCTATATCTATCTATCTACCTACTATAGTCTGAATGCTTGTGTACTCCCAAAATTCATATGTCAAAATTCTAACCCCCAAGGATGATGGTATGAGGAGGTGGGGTCTTTGGGAGGTGCTTAAGTCGTGAGGCTAGAACCCTCATGGATAGGATTCATGCTCTTATAAAAGAGAACCCAGAGAGCTCTCCAGCCCTTTTCACCATGTGAGGACACAGTGAGAAGGCACGAGCTATGACCCAGGGGGAGGGCCCTCACCCAAAGGCGACCAGGCTGGTGCCTTGATCCTAGACCTCCAGCCTCCAGAACTCTGAAAAACTGTTTATAAGCCACCCAGTCTGTGATATTTTGTTAGAGAAACCAAACAGACTAAGACACTATTGATTGATCAATCGATCTATCTATGTTAAGAGGCAAAATTTAACCATCGAAAGGAGAACCCAAAAAAAGTGATAGAGAAGCCTTTGTTTAACAGATAATAGATGAGAATTTTCCAGAATTGAATACAGGAGTCCTAAGATTGAACTCATACTCTGAGTGGCAAGTAAAAATAAATCACACTTAAACTTAGGAATATTCAAGGATAAAGAGAAAATGTTAGGACCTACCAGAGGGAAGACTACAGTGAGTGGTACTTAGACTGACCACTGTCTCACCCACAATGAAGGTGCCAGAAGGGCCCAGTCCTGATTTTTATGACAAGTCTTAGAAGTCTATAATTATTATTTGTTTATTGGAATTAGTTTATTTGTCATCTTCCCCCTGAAGCATGTTCCTTTTAAATAGTAGAATTTATCAGACAAAAAGAATAAATTGCATAAATGTTTAAAAATTGTTTGAAATAATTTTTTAAAGATAGATTATGAAAAAGTGATCAAAGAAACAATGATATCTTTTGAAGAAATCAAAACATGAACATGTCTACCTTAAACATTCACTCAGAAGACTTCAAGAAATGAATCAAATGCTGCCGCGAAGCTGCTCGTTATGTTGAGAATTGAGAAGGAATAGGATCTAAGACAACGGAAAAGATACTTGGCAAGACAGATATCTATTGAATATGATAAAGTTTTACAAAGAATGTAATAATATTTGAGAGAGAAAATGAAGCCAACTAAGTTATGAGAAGATGGGAATCTAAACTTTATAGGATTTACAAAGAAAACACTAGATTTGAGAAGAGCATGTTATAATTACTACAGGAAACAGAAGATTGGAGTGAGCATTATTCTGAGCTTAGTAAACTAATAAATTATACAAAACTCTCAGGAGGACTTAGATAAAGATATTTCTTACAAAGAGAATAAATAGAAGTTTTGAAGATGTCTACTGTGCAGATGAGAGTATTTGATATTGCTTCTGCATTTAAGGGCAAAATAATAGAAAATGGTACCGATGGGATGAATTTGACAATGGATAGCTGGCAAGTCACCAGAGTGAGAAGATGAGAAATCAAAAGAGACAAATGAGAGATGTTTCCCAAGCAAAACCAATGTGAACAATAGTTGGAAAAGATAGAGACCATTTCCATTCCAAACTGAGCAGTCAAGTATCAACCAGGCGTGAGCTGTAAGAACAAATACAAAAGCTGGAACCTGATTCTTATTCACTGAATTTGGCCAGATCCTTGCAGCAGAAATTCTCAGTGAATTCTATCAGCAGAAAGACATGACTGCAAAAGACAGTGGTTCAAGAATATGAACGGGAAGAGAAAAAGCAGAAGCTATCAGCAACAGAGGAAGTGAAAACTTATGAGCAGAGTATTCATGAAAGGAAGAATGAATTACAGAAAACAGAGGAAGGCTATGAAACCACATTGCTCTTCACGATAAGAAAATTCATGACAAGTGGTACTGTTCATGCTTCGAAAACAGTGTTTGCTTGAAAGATGATGCAAACTGTCAGCCTGAGAGAGTTATCAGTAAAAATTAGCCATAATGGTAATGCTTTAAAGACTAGTGTTGACAAACCCAACTGCAGACAGACCCAGGTCATCAAACCACATCAGAGCCAGGTGTCTTAAGCCAGGCCAGTTCTTTTGGCCCACAACTAATATTGTTGGAACACTCTACTCCTCACTAATGATGAACACACCTGTGATAAGGCTCTTCTCTAAGGTTAGATACGTGCTTAGAAGTAAACATATGCCTTACACGGGCCTTCCTGTGGTCTTGGGGGTGGTTGTTATTGCATATATCTGGATTACCTTATCTGGCTTATCAGATAAATTACCGAAACCTATCAATTCTACTCCTATTACTTGAATCTGTTCACTTCTCTCCACTCCTACAAGTATTTCAAGGCTGAGCTTAAATGTAACCTTTCTGGGTACTCTGAAAAGAGATTTTTTTACTGGAATTTTATTTATAATTTTAAAACATTTTTACCTCTTATAAACACTTACAATTAAACACACACAAAGCATTCAACAAAGCTTCAAAATTCATAATCAGCTGGGTGTTTTGTTTTGTTTTTACCTCGTGCTTCCTATTTCAACACACATTTCTGGTTTTGTCTGCTTTTTGGAGATCAGAAATCATGTGGATAGAAACAAAGGGAAGAAATCAACTTAAAATGGATTAAAGACTTAAACATAAGAAGTGAAACCATAAAACTCCTAGAAGAAAGCATAGGGAAAAAAGTCCTTGACATTGGTCTTGCCAATGACTTTTTGGATATGACACCAAAAGCACAGTAACTAAAGCAAATGTAAACAAATAGAACCACATCAAATTAAAAAGCTTCTGCACAGCAAAGGAAATCATCAACAAAATTAAACAAACTTACAGAATGGGAGAAAGTATTTGCAAAGTATATATCTGATAAGGAGTGCATATCTAAAATATATGAAGAACTCATAAACTCAATAGCAAAGAAACAAATAACTGGATTTAAAAATGGGCAAAGGATCTGAATACATATTTCCACAAAGAAGACATCCAAATGGCCAACAGTTGTGCGAAAAAGGGCTCAACATCACTAACCATCAGAGAAATACAAATCAAAACCACAATGAGGTATCACCTCACACCTGTTAGAATGGTTGTTACCAAAAAACAAAAGACAACAAGTGTAGGTGAGGGTGTGGAGAAAAGAGAACTCTGGTACACTGTTGCTGGGAATGTAAATTAGTGCAGCCACTATGGAAAACAGTATGAAGGTTCCTCAAAAAATTAAAATTAGAAATACCATATGATCTAGCACTTCTGGGCATTTATCCAAAGGAATTCACATCAGGACCTTGAAGAGATACCTGCACTCCCATGCTCATTGCAGCATTATTCACAATAGCCAAGACATGGAAATGGCCATCCACGATGAATGGATAAAGTAAATGTGGTATATAGATACAATGGAATATTATTCAGCCTTAAAAAAGAAGGAAATCCTGCCATTTGCAACAACATGGATGGACCTAGAGGATATTATGCTAAGTGAAATAAGCCAGACACAAAAAGACAAACGCTATATGATCTGATTTATATGTGGAATCTAAAATAGCCAAATTCAGAGAAGTAGAGAATAGAATGGTCACTACTAGGGGCTGGGGGAAGGGGGAAATGGGGAGGTGATGATCACATGGTACAAAGGTTCAGTTATAAAAGATAAATTCTGGAGCTCTGCCACACAGCATAGTGCCTATAGCTCACAATACTGTGCTGTACACTGAAAATTTGCTAAGAGGATAGATCTTATGTTAGGTTTTCTTACTTCAAAATAATAATAATAATGATAATAAAAGGAGCAGGAGGAAACTTTGGGAGGTGATGGATATGTCTATGGCCTTGATGATAGAGATGGTTTCATGGATGTATACTTATCCCAAAACTCATCAAGTTGCATATATTAAATATGTACAGCTTTATACATGTCAACTATACTTCAATAAAGTGGTTTTAAAAAAAAGAAACATAGTGAAGGCTCATGGCCTAGGTGATTGGGCTTAGGTGTGTTGTTATAAAAACCTGAGAACAGGGAGAAACGTAGCCACTTTGTTGCCAGTATGACCTAATGGTCACTAATGACCTGGGTCATTTGAGAATTAATTCCTGACTGAATTTCCCTGAAAGAAGTAAAGAATGAATATAAAGGCGCAAAATGGGAGCTCAATAAATATCAGCTTCCTCTTTTGCTCTGTTCATATTTTCTTTTTGTATTTAGTCAATAGTGATAATGTATTCGAGTATTTGACAAGAAATGCTGAATATGGATGTGAATAAGATTGTGAGAGATTAACATTACCTTCCAATTGTAACAAAGAGGCAGTTTAGTATAAAGAAAAGAATATGGAAGTGTTAAAAGAATTACAGGTTTTCACTACTGTGTAAATCAAGCTAACTTCCAATTTCCTCTTTGATTTTTGTCTGCTAAAAGATCTAATAAATGAAAATACCCTACCACATTTATATGATTATTGTGAGGATGAAAATTGTGAAGTGCTACATACGTATGTTAAATGACTGTTTCCTTCATCTCTCATTAAGGCATTGATGCTTAGTAAACTATTTCCTTGTTATATTACTGTCATATTCCTCAATAAAAATAGTAAGACTTCTAAACAGTTTGACACATTCTGATAAAAAGCTGAAACGTCTTGGTTTCCAAAAAGCAAAGATCCAGAATTCTGTCGGCAGAAACACAGAAAACGTTAAGGCAAAGGAAAGAGCAGGAGATAGAACTTGTGGTCAGCGAGGGCGAGAGTGAATGAGAAGCAGCGGGCAGATGGAGAAGACCCCTGTGCAGATGCACGCTGCGGGACGGAGGCCAAGAGGAGAAATGTGTGCAAACCTAGGATGCCCCTCCACCCCAGCCCCTCCAGGAATAGGTCTCCAACAGCTGCACACGGCTCCTGGCAGGGAGGGATCAGACTGGGCGCAGAGGAGACTGCAGATCATCCTTTCTGAACCATCATCCCCAATCCTCCAGCTACTTTCCGAAGACTAAACCAGGTTTACCTTCAGATCTTCCGGATTAACCTTACGAGAAGGCAGAGGTTAATTTCAGAGCCTTCCCCAAGTCCGCCCACCTGCCTGCTTGCTTAATGCCTGAAATTCTTTTAACATGGACCAAAGCCTTTTATTCCACAATTAAAAGTAGAAGGCTTAAACAGCAAATACCTGGTAGAAGTAGAATGGTAGCTAATTTTTTTTTTCCTTACTCATAAAATGTCTTCCACTACAAAATACCCAGCAGGCTATACAGCCCAAAAGTTTCCACACTGGGCTTCATACGGGACTCTCAGAGGAGCCCCAATTTGCCATATTGAATTGCAGCCACTTGCAGTCAAAGTTCGTTGGCTAAAGTAAGTTTATAACCAATGATTCACATCCCTGCAAAGATAACATTGAGGCCAAGAGGGATGAAAATAACCCTCAGAGGGTCCCCTGCACAGCAGATACCAGCTTCCTGGTTCCACACACAGTGCTCTGCAACTTACCACGCTCCCTCTCATTTTCCAACCCAGGCTCCACAGTCTGAGCTGGACACAACCAGCCCAAGCTTTCCAGACTGCTGCACTTGGTCAACGGCCTGCCTCCTATTTCTATACAATGGCTACTTGGTCAGATGGATGATTGCTACTTGCTACAGTCTCCCACTGGACTGTAGGCTCTGGAGGGTAGGGACTCTCCTGCTCATCCTTCTATCTCTAGCAACTGGCATGGGCTTGATCACCCCATGCCCTTAAAGGAACACTGCCCTCGGGCTCTTTGATGCATGTCAACACTATTTCATACCATGTTAACTTTCAAAAGAAATAACTTTCTTTATTCGGGAGATTTATTTCCCAAGATATTTTAAATCAGCATGTACTCCACTAAATGTAACATAGGCTTCTTTGTCTTAAATATCTTTTCTGCGTATGTATTTGTTTCAAACCTCAAGTTTCTAATCTCCATGGAATGTCAGTTTATGAAAGTTAATCATAATAAATAATAGGTAATAATTTAAGTTTACAATAGCCAAGCTCCATAACTCTCACTATAGAGTATTATTCAGATATAGTTTTTATTTTAAAGGCAATGCGTTCAATTGAAAATTTGTAAAAGTATTCCTCCTTTATGTTACTAAAGTGGTAAAAAATATAAAACTTAATAGTTGTTATTAAAAATAGTTCATTAGCATTTTAGTTATAAACAACAAAAGTAAAGTTGTTAAATTTTTATTTTCGTATCCTAACCAGGCCATGTCATAATTTTAATAAGGCTATGAATACCTATAATGTACTGGCCCCCTAACATAAGTAATTAGACTTGTTTTGTCAAATTCCTAGAGGGAATTTTAAAAATCAAATAAAATACCAAATCATTAAAGTAATTTTATGAATACTCCTTTCATAAATATGCATTTTTCTAGCTTTTATACCAGGGACTTTTTGATAATTTCAAGCAAAATTTATGAAACAGAAAGTATGTAGAGAAATTATGTCCAATGAATGGAGATAATGTGACTCACGGAAGGTATAACGAGAGAGAGAGAGAGAGAGAGAGAGAGAGAGAGAAAAGAACTCGCTTCAGTGGCTTATAATTGGAGCGCACCAACAGTGTGCACATTGGCCACCTTAAGCCAACTGGGTGGATATATGAATGTGTGCACTGGTTTAAATGTAAAATGCAGTGCTTCCTTGGGGTAGTAGCCAAAATGGTTTAAAAAGCACTGGTTTAGAAGAAAATAGGCTCGTTATTCCAGACTACGCTTCTCATTAGGAGAGTTCTTAAGCAGCAAGCCACGCCTTTCCGGCAAAGTATGTTATCTTTCTCCCGAAATACATTGAGAGCAGGACTCTTGTTTTATCTACTTCTATATTTTTCCAGTTTTAACGATTTATATTGAAGTACTTAAAATAAATACAAGTAACTTCCATCAGAATTGCAGTGACTCTAATTCTCAACACTACTTGATCATTAGAGTTATTTTTAAATTGGGTGAGTTCCTATTCCTCGCGGAGAGAGGCCACTGGGCCAAAAGTGCCTTCGAAATCTTCTTCCCAGTTATCTCCATGTTAGTTCAGTTCTAGCTGGTGCTAGGTTTAAACGAAGCATTTCAAGTTTACCCAAGATTTCATTGATATTTCTAAATTTTGTAACTATGGAAAAACGATGATATTTACAAGAAAATTGGAGACTCTCCAAGAACATACTGGAAAACTACTGCACTTAAACAATAAGACAAGGGGGTTTCCCAATCGAGTGCAAGGAAATATTTTCTGGGATTTATGTAAATTCCGTGTTTCCAGAAATGGAATTCCAGCAAATGAGGAGTTGTCTTTATTGCTGTTTTCAATATTTAGATAATAAATATAGAATATTCAACAGAAACTGTTGATGACTACAAACAGCCTGGTGTTGCCGGTCATTGACTTTAATGAGGTCTGATGTGGCACAGTTGTTATTTCTATCATTCTTCTCCCACACATAACGTGTTTCATTATTGTGGTACTAGAATGTTTAACCCATGATCCTACAGGGGATTTGTCATGACAGCTTTCTTTATTTCTACTTGCAGGGGCGGGGGCTGCAAGATGTCAGAGTAGCGGTTGGGAAACAGGAAGGATGTGTTTCTCCATGAGATTGTATGCTATACAACAAGAGTGGTTATTATATGTACAATGTAATATATTAATGTGAAAAAAGAAGTTTAATTCCCCAGTTTGCAGAAAATTTTAAATGAGCCTTCTAGATTCCGTGTCTCTAATGGAATGTAGAGTGCTAAACAGCTCTTTGAAAGATAATTTTTAAACTAACAGAAAAAAATAACAAGATCAATGGTTGAATGTAGTTTGTCACATTCTCAATAAATTAAAAAATGTTAATTTTTAATTTATCAGAGATTGAAACAATTTTCCTTATAGGAAATGTGGGGAAAGTGGGCCAATGGTAACTGGATTTGTTTTCCTTAATGGCTGTGCAATATCTCAAGCTTTTGCCAAATTGCTGACAGATGAGTTGAACACAGCAGCACCTCATACACCATTCCACACACGTAAATGGCCCACATGTCTTTAAGCTGGTGCTAAATTAATTATTAAGCCTGTGTTTTGCCAAAATTAGTCACCAATAGGAAAAATAATCATAACAGGACTGGTTTGACACTGAAAATTAGTGACAGAAAATGAGAAAACAAAAAGTGCAGGTGAAACCATCCAAAGAGGATAGGATCCTTCAGAGGGAAGGGCAAGGCAGGAGTCGAGACCTGAGGGAACAACAGGCAGGCCTGAGTGTGTCACTGTGGCACGAGGGTGGGAGGGAGAGGAGAAGAGGCTGTCCCTGGAAGTCAGAGAACCTGATGGCCCCACAGAGTCATGGCGGAAAAACACAAAATACGAGGACATAATAAAAGAGATAAGGATGATGGTTAATATTTGTGAGTGCTCATCACCCATCTGGCACTGGGCTAAGCACCTCCATGCATCGTTTCTTTTCCTTACACTAGGTGTGTGATCTCAATACAGTTCTGTAAGGTGATGATTAGATAGGTTAAGTGACTTGCTCAATGTCACACATCTAGCAAGTGGTGGGTTGGGGATTTATACCCAGACAGTCTGACTCCTGAATTGTAAAGTCTAAAACTAAAGATGTACTCATTTACGGAGCACAGCGTGGATCCCTCTGTTTCCTGGTACACACACACAGAACTACCATTAAGGGAAAGAGGAGCTGTAAATAAACCTTGAAAGAATAGGTTCAGGAGTATTTCTGAAGGCCTCTGTTTACGATTCTAACTTATAGGCTTACTTTTAGCTTCTCATTTTAAATGTAAAATAATCACAAGAAATTACTGGCCAAAAGTTAATTAACTTTTATTTTACAAAGCTGAAAAGGGGCCATTCTCTCTTCATACACTGAAAACACTCATGGTCCCCCAGGGATGTGTGATTCACACATATTGTGTACACGCTCAGTTAACCTACTCTTACACGCTGCACCCCAGTTTTGTTTTTTGAAATTTTATTGATGGTAAGAACACTTAACATGAGAACTATCCTCCCAACAAATTTTAAGTGAACAATACAGTACTGTTAACTGTAGCACGCACACCAGTTTTAACAAGTCTGTTACATATAAGTATACAGAACAAGCCAAAAAGAAAAACACTGATCTTTCAGAAATGAGGTATAGTGTCTGTTTTGTTCACTATTGTACTCTCAGTACCTGGTAAAAAATTAAATGTTAGTTAAATAGATGACTATTTTTTAAAAAGCTGAAATAATAACAACAATTTTGTAGTATTTCTTCTGGTTAAGAAACAAAAACAGCAGAGTACTATTTTTGAAATCAGCTTATTAAAAACAAGACAACAGGCCCCAAATGGAGTCGCTTATGCTAAGCCCCATGTCACGAAACAGAGGCTTGACTTGATTACAGTTTTGGCCCTCCCAGAAATGGAATCCTAAACCAGTCACTCAGCAATCACCTGATCAGCACTAGTTAGGTAACCTGGCTGATAGAACCCTGCCATCCCCTGAAGGAAAGTGACCTTGCTGTAACCAACCCGCTTTTTCCCCCAGCAGAACTTCCTTGTTCCTGCTCCCTTCTGCTTATAAGAGTCTTTCATTTTGCACAGCTCCTCAAAGCTCTTTTCTGCCTGCTGGAATGGATGTTGACTGATTCATGAATCATTGAATAAAGCCAATAAGATCTTAAAATTTACTCAGTTAATTTTGTTTTGTAACAAGCCATAGGGACATATGTTTGAAGCTGACTCTCAACACCCTAGCTGTGTGACTTTGGGCAGATTAACCTTGTAGAATCTGTCTCTTCATCTACAAAATGCAGGCTACCTGAGATAGTTTGGATCTTTGCTCCTCGGCTTTGAATTCTTCCTAGTCTTTCTCAAGTCCATCTGCATACAAGTACTAGGGTAGTCGTTTTAATATATTGTCATTATGCAATCCCCCTGATGAATAAGCTTCCACATAAATAGGGAGAAAGTACTTCTTGGTCCAACAGACAAGATTTTCCCACTAGGAAAACCTCACCCCACTATTTCTCAACCCCAAGTCTCCAGGCCACGTAAGAGTCTCTTTTTCCTAAGCCCTGGTCTTTCATCATTCTTGTCCTCTCCTGGCTTAAATTTAATTTCAAGAAGATAGGATAGAGGAGTGACAATCCTTTCTTGCCATGCATTTGGCCCATTTTCTCCACCAATCTTTTTTCCCAACATATTCATGAATTGATTCTGCTGTGATATAAACTCTGCCTTCTTGCAGAATAGCACTACCAGCTTAATAAACATTTTAAGAGATTTGTTAAGTAAAAGTCCACCATTCTCTTTTACCAAATAGAAATGACATTTCATACTTTAAACCATAGTTTAGACAGAGCTGTTATTTGCCTATATAAGGAACTAATTTTCTCAATGCCATGAAGTATTCGAAATGTCATATGTATGAAAAGTGCCTTACAAAATGTCAAATTATCTTATTAAACTAACTGAGAACAAAACGCAATGCAGGTTAGGATAATAGTTGACCTCTCATAGCAATGCTAATATAGGTGATCTTCACCAGAAAATCAAGTCCCATTTGGTCATTAAAAAAGATACCTGGAATCTCCTTACCACCCCACAGAATTTCATTGTCGCCTTCTAAATAAACACAGTTGTTTCCTTACAGTTAAATCTCAGATTTATCCTGACAGGCAAATTCCCTAGAACACAAAAACATTATGAGTAGATTTCTATGGATAAACTATTTCCCCATATGATTTCACAATAATGCTGGCACTTTACCGCTGCTATATCCATCACACAGCAAGCACACATTTTCCAATGAAACCATAGAAGGGCCAATCCAAGACATACGGTTCTAACTTTGGAAGTCAAGTTTCCTTTCTATGTTTTATAGGAACTAATACAAAGTTAAAAAAAAAAAAGAAAGGCTTTTATTTCTGTAGACACACACTCTCAGAGCCTTAAATAATAAGGGAAGCATACACCAAAATCTAATTGGCTTTCTATCTGGCATCTTTTGTTCTAACCAAGATGGAACTTCAAAGCACAGCAATGTTTGGATGTGTGTCAGGCCAATAAGCAACATGTCTAAGGCCTAACTACAAGTGCCAATCACCTTTAAGGGACTTATGAAAACCCCTGGTAAGGCAGCCCAGGAGCTCTGGACCTAACTACCAGGGGTGAAAGTTCAAGAGTTACAACTTTAGGTTATGAAGGAGACGGTAATTTCGAAGTAGAATTTGAGTTCTTTGATTTTGCAACTTGCTCTCATAAGAGCTTTTCACAAAAATAGAAACAGTTTAAAACGGGCATTTTATTATGATACTAGGTAGCACTGGAGGGAAAATCTTCAAGGGAAATATTAACTCTGGTAAATATAGAAGGAACTGTGATGCTCAGAAACGGAATTGGTACGATGAAATCCATTTTATGCTCCTTAGTAAAATGACATATTCTTAATGTATCGATAAGTGGGCTCATTAGGTATCTTTCAAAACATAAAAGAAGGTGTCTTGAATAAGACAATTGTACTATATAAGTAAAATAAATTTCTTAGACAAAGAGCTTTGTGTAAAATGTTCAATAGAATAAATTTTCATTCAGTTATTCTCCATATCTATATTTGAGTGTGAACAAAAATGAGGAAATCAGGATCTTAATCCATTTTGACACTAGCTATAGTCCATCCACATGCATATTTGTGAGTACGTATGACTTAATCAGGTCATACATCATTAATCATTCTCCATATTCAGCCTCCTCACTACACAATCATTATTGAGAAATTCTTAAGTTCTACTGGTAAGCTTTGAAGTTAGTTGTTAATATTCAGCATGAAAAAGGATTCCTATAACTAAATCACCTAGATACCTAATTGAATTAGATTGTTCTCTGAATGTATCTAAAACAGTTGTTGATTTTTTAAATATTTTAAGTCAAAGAAGAGGCAAGAATGCCCTATGCTATCAACAGTGCGTATGGATGGTTTCTCTCTGAAAAGATCTCATGATCTTGTTGGACACACAAGGCCTAAAACAAAAACAAGTAAAGGACAATATTTGCCAGCATATAACACAGTGTTATACCATACATGCCACTGATTCTACCACAGAAGCTCAGAGAAGAGAATTGGGAGAAGATTCTCAGAGAGGTGAAACTTTAGCTTGACATAAAAGGGTAGGTAAGAAGAGGATAAGGCAGGATATGGAGTAAGGCACGAACAAGCACAGCCAGCCATGTGCACTGCAACTAACCATGAGACCAGCTGCATGGGAGCAGAAATTTTTGTTTGAAACAAGATTGGATAAGTAAGTTGGGTCTAGATAAGAGAAGGGCTCAAATGGCAGGAGAAGAAGTTAGGAAGTTCTTCAATAGGTAATAGGAAGCCACTGTAGATCGAGAAGTAAGATAAGGACATGAAGAAAGTGGTATTTTGGGACCACTAACCCGGCAGAAGTTAGCAGAGTCAATCACAAATCTCCTACAAAAGTTAAGGCATAAAGTGATAGAAAACATAGTGGCAATGGGGACAAAAATTAGATACTGAAAGTAATTTTGATAAGAAGAATCAAACCTGGAGGCTTAATTGGATGTAGAGGATGAACAGCCAAGGTTGAAAGTTAAAGATGACTCCAAAGATGGGAGCCTTATAGAACAAAAAATTGGTGGGACTATTTATATATTTTGGGTAGATAAAACAAAATGCCCCTCTATCATTAATATAACACTCAGATGTCAACCTTGAGCCTTGGAAATGGTATCAGAATATTGGCATGTTAATAGGAATTAGATTCTCTGCAGAGTCTGCATTTCTTCAGACCTTTAACAATTGAAGGTGCAAGCCCCAAAACATGGAAAACATTGCTCTTGTATTTGGAGATCTATAGCATTCAAGGTCAGTTTCACAGACATAATCAAAAAGTTCCACCCAAGTAAAATGGATGAAACTTGGTGATGATATTACAGAACCTGTAACAACAAATCACAAAGCTGAGGCCAGAACTATTAGGGTAATTTACATCTTTCTATTGATTTCCTTTATAATCTGCGAAATACTTTCCAATATTTCCACTCGCATACAGTGAGTTAATTCAAGATTTCCATCAGTGGAATATTGATTTGAATCATCCCTGAAATAAAGAGATGGCAGGATCCATGGTTTGAGAAACAGAGAAATCCTAAGCTTTATTGTCAAGTTTTTTAGAATCTTAGACTTATGTGTAAAATGAAAAGATTGTACTAGAGCACCTTCAAACAATATGCATCTATGAGCAGCAAAAGAAAATAATTCACTTCCTAACAAATGGCCACACCTGCTCTCTGGTACCTACAAAATTAGTAACTCTAGGTCCACAAAAGTAAATACTAGAATGCTAGTCAAGTCTGTTGATTTCCCACCAAATAGGCAGGCACATCATTAAGTGGGTAGAATATCACAGCTACTGCCATATTTTCCTGTATCAAGCGTGGAGGTCCTGCCTTGAGGAGGTAGAAAAGGCAGAGCCAGAGCAATGGGGTATCGAATGCAATGGCAGGGAGGTCAGCCAGAGCCCACAGTTCTTTGGCTTTTCAGAACTGTGGCAAGAAGTAGGCAGTGGCAATGAATGACAGCAATGAGGTCTGCCTCTGCCGGGCTCATCTAGCCCCTAGAACTGATGGCTGCAGCTGAGAAATTCCATCAGGATTGAGGAGGGGAAGTGCCCAGGGCATGATGCAGGCACACAAATCCCTCTGGAGTCATAACCATTCGGCCTGAGTACACACAATCGTGAAGCGCAGTTGTTTGATCTTGCTACACATTCTGCCTCCCTCGGGAAGAAATGTTCGGAAGTAGGAACGCTTCCATTCAGTTCCGTCTCAAATTGGAATAAATGAAGACCCAGTCTTTGTTCAGCTTTGTCAATTACAATCTTACCATAGAAGTTCTACATTCTAGAAGAATGCAGACAATTGTCTTCTACATAAACATTTTGTCATATTTGTTGTGCTATAAAACACTGATGCAATAACCAAATAATGTCAAATGGCTTGTAAATACCTTTTCTGTGCTTTGTAGAAGTGTGTGCGTGTTTCAAGAGTAAGTTTCTTCTCAATTTGATTCCTTACTTCTATCCTATTGGGTGAAATAACCAATAATATCTAATACTAATCAAGAGGAAATCTTAAAAAGATAACTGCTGAATAACCTCTATTTTTATTTAAAGACTATCTCTAGTTTGGTCATTAAGCCTAGATTTTTGAGCCAAGATTGACAAGGCCTTCTTTATGACAACAGATTAAAGTATTCACCGTATGGCAAGGTTTTCATTTCACTACAGCAACCAATGATGAAATGCAATATGGTCAGATTAAAGGTGGTATATAACTACCCTTTTGTAATAGTAATATCTTTGGTGAACCCACACATGTTATCAGTCATTTAAATCCAGAACCTCAAGCTGAACAGAATCCCATCAAAGTCTTTGCATGTCCCACCTGCCCTAGGGTGACACATACATCATTTGAAGCAAAGCTTAGTGACAGCTGCAGAAATGTACTCAATGAATTTAAAATAGACAGCAATCTAGAATAATAGTGATGGAAATATCTGGACATTCACTTTTAAATGAACTGTAACACTCCAAATTCAGAGCTCATTTGCAGCTGGTACACATTGGCACTGCCACACTGGTTATTAGCCAGTTTTGAAGGCACCCAGTCCCCCGACCCAAGCACCTCTCCACTTAACACCCTGTCCATCCTAGACTCTTCCTTGAAGCCCCTGTCGATCTCCACACAGAATAGGTACTAAAGGAGGAGAGTCCTGGCCCGGCAGGAGATCTCTCACTCTATTCCAGTATTGAGGCTGGTGTCCATTCTGATTTGTTGGTGCCTCCATCATACTGCTTGATCAATATTTTGAATACCACCCTGCCCACCTCTATCATCATTATAGCACTTATCATGCTGTATTGCAATTATTCCTGTACAAGTCAGCTTCTGCCTACTCAAGTTCTTGAAGGCAGGGAATCAGTCTAATTGATCTTTGAGCCCTAGTGCCTAGGACAATAATACAGTATTAATAGACGTTTGGTGAATCTATGAATGAATGAGCTATAAAATTCAAATTTCATCACGTCACTTTGATAGTATAACATTGACAATAAAATTATTCTCATTTTTGCACAGTATTTGTGATTTCTTATAAGGATTTTCCTACAGACACACGTGGCCGTTAAACTTTCTTTGGCTTTTACAGAGTAAAGATGAACTACAGATCCCAAGAGATCCCTCCTTTGAGTTAGTTATGCTTTTTATCTTACTCCTGCAACTTTCCAGGAAGAGTAGTAAGGTTTATAAGAGACCATCGTATGAGCATGAAAACAAAAAATGTTTTGCAGATCTCTTTGACTTGACTCACTGTAGAAAGCGTCTTTTGAACTTGCGTTCTTCAAACGTCCACAGTTTTTGAATGTGCGCGGTTCCTGAGGGCCTCCGTCGTGCCCCTGGCCCCTCTCCCCTGCTTTACTGAGCAGCCTCAGCATCTAAACACAGTGTAAGTCTTTGACTTTCAGGGGAAGAAAAATACTGAAAATGTTTTTATCTCCATAGCATTCTATAATTAGAGTTACAGAATGTTTTTTTAATGCTTTGGTACCAGACAGGAACCCAAATTTTGTTTCATTGCCTTGGGGACCATTTAGGATAGAAGGAAGCACGGTGGAAAAACCTCTTCACAGAGGAATATATTCTCCACCTCCTGGTGAGCAGTTTTTGTTTTCTTTTCTAGGGAGTAGTTGATGTGCTATGTTTAGGCCACACATGAAAGTAATATCTCCCTCCTGAGACTGACTTTGGCTTATGCTGAGTTCTTGGGGCCAAGATTATGGTAATGATTTAAGGAGGGAAAGCAGCAAAATGGCGTAGGAGGAAAAGATGGAAGAAAAGGGATTAGAGAGGTGAAATTTTTTTCCCAACCTAATTCAACACAATTAAAGTATGTCTTAGGGAACTGGGAGGAGAGTCAGTTCTCAAATAAAACCAAAGATACTGAGATAGCGTCTTCATTATGCGGATGATACTGTGTATTCTTCAGCCTGATACACCAAAGGAATGTCAGAGTCCAATAATAATCTAAAACCAAAAACTTGTCTTCTAAGTTTAGGTGCTATTCTACGAAATACCCAGAAGTCTACTGGGGCACGTGCCGTTGCTTTCGGTGGCTCTTCCAAGGCCAGCTGTGCATATCTTCAGTAGCTTGGAAGCTGGCCAGTGCAGTAAGCCCCATGCTGGACTTGGGAAACTAATCCCTTCTATTATTGCCTTTTCACAGGTGGAACACCTGCCCTTTTCTTTTATCAAGGTCTTCCTAATGACATATTAAAGGCTCCCCAAACTCAACATAACATTTGGATCATTATATTTGAATGAAAAGATAAATGCAATGAAGCAACACTAGTAATGGGTAAGTAGGATATTTAGTCTAAGAGTCCAGTGCACATGTAACAGATTTATCATTTTTGACAGCCAGACTGAAAGGGGGGTGGGGGGAAGAGTGAGAGGCAGGAAGGGAGAAAGGAAGAACAGTAGAAAGGAAGGAAGGAAAGATGGATGAGGACAATTTGTGCAAACCAAAGCAAGCACACTTTCTGGGTTCCATGCAAATGAAATATTCATACATACTTATGGCTTTATTTTCTTTTCTGGTGGAAAAAAACAAGAGAACTGGGATTGTCTAGGAGATATTGAAGCTCCTGGCTTCTAAACATTTGAAAACTCGTTTTATTTATTTGTTTATAAAATAGGCAGAATGCTACTTACCTTAAACAACTAAATTTTAAAAGACGCAATTTTAAAAAATAAAAGAAAGCTAACTGTATAACAAGAAATTTAGAATATTAAGAAAAGTAGTTTTAGAAAAACCCTCATTTCCCTAACACAACTATTTTTTGATTTTGGCTCATTTTCATGACCATATATTTGATGTGCTTATTTTATACATATAACATTTTATATCTTCTTTTTTTTTTTACTTAATCTCACATAATAAGCATTTTCCATATTGCTTCAGTCTTCATAATCATTATCTTTACTCATAGCTGGTTAAGCAGATGTTTCATTTTAAAGTAAATGACATAATCCTTGACCCTGTGGAACATTTGGTTGCCCACACATTTTGACCATTATTAATAATACCATGATGAACATCTTTGTGCATATGGTTGCTGTGGTCTGAATGTTTGTGTCCCCCTAAAATTCATATGATGAAATCCTAACCTGCAAGGTGACAGTATTAGGAGGTGGGCCTTTGGGAGGTGATTAGGCCCTGAGGGAGGAGTCTTCATGGATGGGATTAGTGCCCTTATAAAACAGGCTCCAGGGAGACCCCTGGACCGTTCCACCACCTGAGGTCATGAGGACACAGTGAGAAGTCTGCAATCCGCAAGAGGCCTCCACCAGAACTGGACCACGCTAGTGCCATGACCTCGGACCTACAGCCTCCAGAACTGCGAAACATTAATTTCTATTTGTATAAACTACCCAGTCTCTGGCATTTTGTTATAGCAGCCTGAATGGACTAAGACAGTGCTGTCATTTTTTCACTTAATAAGGATTATTTCTTTGGGATAGAGCCTCAGAAAAATGACTTCTGAGCTGAGGGAGTTAAAGATCCTTTTTGTGGAAATTGACCAGAAACATATGATAATTCTCATCTCCATATCTATGCCGGCACTGGATAATCTCATTAATTTTGAAATTTCTAAGTTAATGGATGAAAAATGTTACTTCAATTTAACTCACCTTTCTTTCTTTACTAATTAGGGCGAACATTTTGTATTTATTAGTCATATCTCCTCTTTTATAAACTGAGTTTAAGTCTTTTGTATGAGTGAGTTTTGAGAGAGTAAAACAATGAGAGTTCTTTGTGTTCTTTTCTTTTCTCTTTTTGGTGAGGAAGATTAGCCCTAAGCTAACATCTGTTGCCACTCTTCCTCTTTTTGCTTGAGGAAGATGGTCCCTGAGCTAACATCTGTGCCAATCTTCCTCTATTTTGTATATGGGACACTGACATAATATGGTTTGATGAGTGATTTGTAGGTCCATGCCTGGGATCTGAACCCATGAACCCCAGGCCACCAAAGCAGAGCACACAAACTTAACCACTATGCCACCAAGCTGGCCCTGTGTTAATTTTCAAAGTGGTATTTGAGGTTATTATCATTAAAGTTTCATTTCCAGTCTAAGGCATAACCCAGTCATATTACAAGGATCCCAGATTTTGGAACTTTGTTCTTCCCGCAATTAGAGGATCAATATGAGTCTCTCATATCTGGTGGCTGATAGTGATTTCACCATTTCTGTCCTTCCTGAAGCCCATCACATAGATGCACCCACATCCTCAGCTTGCAAATCTGTCTGCAAGTTTTCTATCTTCTTTGTGAAACCTTTCGATTACTCTGAAATGACAAGCACCATGACCACTACAGACCCCCAGCCTCACCAAGATGTCTTATTTCTCAACAATGAATATTGCGATCAGCCCTACAGCTGCCAAGTTATTCCTTGCCCAGATGTGCTAAATCCATTACATAACTCTATAGGGGCCCACATAAAATTTTACACTGCTCAGCACCACCCCATTCCCACACCCAGCAAGAGCTGCCCAGACTCCACAACCCAGCGCAGGATTTAATGGCTTATTCCATTCCTCCACTGTGTTCTGGGCTGGTCCCTGCAGCCCAGTTTTATCAGCTTGCAGCTTTTCTCTGAGGACAGATTTACCATCATTCGCTACGTTTCCAGATGGGGTCACTGTGCTGTTATACACAGAATTTGGGCTATCTCAGAGAATCTCTGATAAACTCCGTGTGAGAGTGTGTGCGTGTGTGTGTTAGGTGGATGGCAAAAGAGGAGGAGTGGTGTCAGAAGGAAAGAAACCAAGACCTGGACCTCTCAGCTCAGAATAAACAAACACCTTACACACCTTTGAACGTCTGAACATAAGTTCTGCAGCTAATCTTCTATTAAAATGTGACTCGACAGGTAACCTCCATGATGCCATCATGAAAACTCGGGGATCTATTAGACCAGAGATTCCATGAGGACAAAACTCACTTTCATCCTTTGAACTGGCCCCTCCACCTGGTATGTATTTATTCAAAAACAAGAACACAATGGTATCAGGCCTTCCTTAATAAGTGTCCCCTGGAATTTGGGCTTCGTAATATAGCATTTCATTGTTGATTGCTACCTATTTAAGGTTTAGCACTGAACCACAACAAAATATATGCTTTGGAATATTGTAGCTTTATCCTTTTTTATGGTCTACTGATAATGAACTCACTCTACTCATTCTGAGTTCTTCAACTCATTTGAGCATTAACTCATATACTTTACAATGCTATCATATCTTTGCTGGTTGCTTTCCATCGAGGCTGGCAACATTCAATTCTTTAACATCTTCTCATAGATCATATCTTCAAGCCTCTACTATTTTGCTGTTCTTCACCCCTGGGTTCTACTAAATTTTTAGTGTCACAATAGCTACAACTAAAAATAGTAGTTTAAGGGGCTGGCCCCGTGGCCGAGTGGTTAAGTTTGCGTGCTCCGCTGCAGGCGGCCCAGTGCTTCGTTGGTTCAAATCCTGGGCGCAGACATGGCACTGCTCATTAAACCACGCTGAGGCAGCGTCCCACATACCACAACTAGAAGGACCCACAACAAAGAATATGCAACTATGTACCGGGGGGCTTTGGGGAGAAAAAGGAAAAAATAAAATCTTTTAAAAAAAAATAGTAGTTTAATATATAAAAAGAAAAACCAAAACAACGTCCTTGTGCACAGACCCTAATCATTGAACCCTCAAAAAAGTTAGATATAGATTATCTAGGCCAGGTCAACAGTCAATGTTTATGTGGCTGTTTGGACTAGTGGGAAAACAAATCAAAGTGGCTCCAGAGAATATAATCAATTCTAGCTCCCCCCGCTGCCCCAACACAGACAGACACAGACACAGAGACACACACACACACAGTATTACTGGCTTTTTTTGCTTTAAAGAGGAAATAAGCAACTACTCTTAAACATTCCTGTTGCTGTGACAGAAAACAAAGTATAACTCATAGACATGCCAAACGACACAAAATGTTAAACAGAGTTAGCTGAAGTGTGAAATCCCTGTGTTCTCCCAAGCTACCTACACGGCATCCAAATCTAATTTACAGGCAGATGGATTCCTGGCGATTGACTTAGTGTAAGTAACGAAATTAACATAAGATCCAAAGGGAGTTCTGTGTATTATTCTCATTAATTATGAGAATATGATTAAATGATTTACACAATAGTGCCATCATTTAGGCATTCAGTGCAACCTTACAGTACAAGAAAATCATAGTTGTTTCATTTAAGGACACAGAGCTTGTTTTAGCAAATTTTTACAAAGTTCTTAGAGTGCCATTCAAATGACTCAGGCCCTAGTAAAGGCACAAAGTTGCGTTCTTAATAAGGCTGAAAGGAGTACACATATCACTTTAAAAGACCGGTAGCTCCAACTTACACATTTCTACCCAAAATAGTTCCCCTAAGACACAATACTGATATAAAGTGAGCTTTTTCTTATATGCATCTCTAACAAAAAAGCAAAAAGACAAAGAAAATGTCATTTCACCAAAATAGATGGTTGAGTTTCTCAGTAACAGATGTAGATAGGTCCTCTAAAGGCTGGTAGCGTTCCCCAGATGGCAACATCATCTCACGGTTTTATGATAGGATTGTGAAAGTCAAATATCAATTCAAAATCCAGAAAACACCAGCATTTACTGAGTTGCTAGTATCTACAGTGACAGTCTCAATAACCAGACTGAACATCATTATTAGTCTCATTATTTTGTTCTTTAAAATTTAATTTTATATCCTATTGCAATAAAATACTTAATCATTAGACTAGTTGTCTATATATACTTTAAAATGGGAAACATTTTAGAACTAGGTGTACATACAAACAAATAAGTAAGAAATTTTAAGTTACTCCATAAATTTGGGACTAAAGTCAAGACATGACCAGAATTATGGTTGAAGGAGGAAACAGTCATAAGAATTGGTATTATGTGATCTTTTGGAAAAAGATAGTGACAAAATAGACAAAAGATAAAACTGTACTAAAAACTCATTTTTCGTGTATTAGATCTTATAAAATTGTGGGAGAGCACACACTTTTAACTACATTTTCCCTCAAAGATTTCTATTAACATTGAAAAAATATAGCCCCAAAGGAGAAATAGTTAACACAATATGTAATAAAAATATATTAAGAATTTTAATGCATATTTCACTTCCTGTGTATATTTTACCCTCCACATAATCCATTCAGACTTAGTCAAATCAACCAGCTGAGTGATCTTATATGTTCACTCGAAAGCCCACATAAATGCTAAAACATCGCATGCTTCCTCGGAGTTCTGATGGGCAATGTAAAATTTAAAAGTTTAAACATTCACATAAATATATCTATATTCTAAGCATTTAGCAGAATTCTCTAGATGGAAGGGCCACGTGGCTATGATTTTTCAGGTGTTTGAAACCATGTAAGCAACACCTAGTTTATACTCCATGGTAAAATTATAACTCCCTCTTTAAGTAGAACTCGCTCTCTTGCCCTACTGTCAATCTCATTAACCCTAGTAACCTATTCATTTATTAATCAATTTAGCATTTATTGAGGGCTTCTTATGTGCCCGACCCTGGTGTTCTGTAGACTCCTAATTGAGAAAATGACAAGGAAAACTTTGCATATCATTCCTAATAAGAATACCTGTTATGCTAATAAGTAGAGCCAGAGGACCGTGCACGGATGCTATTGCTGTGTTTAAAGCAAATCCTCGGATAAGCTAACTGGTACCTGACCGCATGCTAAGTGAGCAGTTTGATAAGTGAACAAGGGCTAAGTGAGAATGGAAAACTAAGTCAGGAAGGATTAGAGTCATATAAAGGAAAAATTTTCAAATAATAAATTTTTAGAGCAGAAATGTAATAGAGAACAAGAGATTGTGGAATTGAGGTATACGGCAACTCTCAAGCACAAGGCCAAGCCGTTGCTCTAGGAAAGGTGGGACAAACTACCAGCTTGTAGAATTTCTTTCCAGATCTGTATTTCCATAATTCTGCTAAAAACAAAACCAGCCTCCCACCTCCCGCCGAGGGAGAAAAGCAGCAGCCTTATCTTCAGCATAGCCGTCCAGCTCACACTGACAGCCATAAAGGCAGCCCGAGGATTTAAACAGTGCCAAACCCATGGTAGAACCCCACCCGCTGACACCAGCATCAGGCACCTCAGCCCCAGAGCAAAGGGTGGCCACTGACACATGATGTCAACTGTCTGAAGGGTAAGAATGAAACCATTTTAAAATGGAAACAGACAACAAGGCAAACTCCCTCAAGCATTTTCAAACTATATCATAATCAATGGTGTTGAAAGCTGTACTAAGATGGAGTGCTGAAGGCTAAGACTGGAGGAGAAAGCAAAGTCTGAATGTAAAGAGGTCATTTATAACTCTGACAAGAGTAGTTTCCCTATTCACGGTGTCTCAAGTGACTGCAATTTTCACATTTGGAGTAGTTCGATACATATGTCATCAACTCTATGGCCATCACACATAGAGGGTCACTCTGGGAGGGAGAGCGCATGGGCGTGGTCTGGTCGTAGTGTATGATGGGGAGGTGTTCTCTTGTCTCTTCTTCTTGGCTGATCCTGGAATGTCACCATTTCCAGGGTCTCTCCAGACAGCCTCGGGACTTGTTTGTCCCCTAAGAAGCTTTTTGAATGTTTCAGTTTCTTTATTAAACTAATTTTCTGTGAATTTTCCTATACCTTCCAGAACTCAAAGAAACATTGGAATAATACTGTCCGTAACTCGCTTCCTAGAGTGTGTTGAAAGTTTTTACTTTGCTTTGCTTTTAAAACAAGAATCAGGGATCACGGTACCATTTAAAAGTAGCCTCCGATATTTATGGTTCTCCTTCAGGGGTCTCATCACAGTGTAATTAAACCAATCATGCTGAATTGAGTAATTTGAGCATTACTTTATGTAACTTTTGAGATTATCTATTTATCATATATTCTGAGACACTCTCAAATCTCTATTTTCCTCTAACTGAATAAAATAAAAGACACAAAGCATTTGCATCATCAGAACCGTTAAGCAGCTTTTTTAAAAAAACTAATAAAGCACATTTTTAAAAGTATTTATTGTCAAGCTGCTTTTCACAGCTTTCCAGCATAGGTTAAAAATACACATTTATTGAAACAGAGTAGATCAAGATTCAAGCGGATTCTGGAAGAAAAGACACCATTTACCATAAACACATTGAAACATGTAAGTAGGACTTACAACATGTAAGAAGCTCATTTCTAGGTGAAATGTTAAAATCTGTAGGGGAAAACCCTTTACCAGAAGAATCACGAGGCAGGAGCGGAGTGTGGACTATGTTGTGATGGAAGCGGCAGGACCGTACAGTGCCTGCAAGTCAGCATCACAGCCGCCACGTGCCAGCACCGTGCTGACATCCCGGGGCTTCTTCCCACCTGCCCTGTGGTCAACCCTGAACACCACCCTGGTGTGTCCAGCAGCTGCAGCACGCTGGCTCCCAGGGACAGGTCTGAATGTGAATGTTGCGGGAAGAGCAGCCCACAGAGCTTTTGAAACCTGATTTTTGTTTCTGCTTCCTACATGGTACATCAAATGCAAAAGGCAAGAAGAAAAACATGCATGTTTTCCCTGGCAAGCTTACAGAGCCTCGTGGTCAGAGGAATCACAATTTCTGCTGATGCTCCTGGAAACAGATTGATGATCTAGGTTTCTTTGCTTTTTTCCGGAGGTGGATGAAAGAATGGTGTTAAATAAGACAGATTATTCTGAAATATAGTTTCGTAATAATCCCGAGACTCAGACTGAACTAAAGCAAAGCCTCACAATCTTTTAGGTGGATTTTCTTCTACCCAAGATGTTCATTTGTTTTCGTTTGTTCTTGGTGTCCAGACAGATTCCCCTGCTAGTCAGTTGAATGCTCTCATTGTTCTGTTGAACAATTTTCCATTATTCACTATTAATGCACTTTGTATAAGAAAGTGTTTAGTATAACTGAAAACTTTCTTTATAATCATTTGGGCAATCCTTTTGGGTTGATTCATACATTCATTCATTCAACAACAACAAATGTTGGCACTTGCTGGACCAGGCACTGTGCTAAGCACTGGGGAGGAAAAGCTGAAAACTAACACACTGCCCTTATCCACAGGAGAATTCCAGGATGTAGAGGGAGACATGTGATAACTAAGATGATAAGATGATGATAACAGCCATAATAAATTCAAGTTCAGAGAGCTAAAAAGTGCACACAATAAAAGGAGTTAATTCTGTCTTATCAGGGCAGCGGCTAGGAAAAGTCTATGGCTTTTCATGGCCAAATAAGAAGACAAAATGTTTTTATTTATTCAGAGCAGAGTTTTCTGCATTTTGGAGCTGACACACTAATTTTTGTGTCACATGCTTCCAATCCTCCTGAGAAACTTTTATATTTCCAAGAGTTGAAGTGAGTTAAAGCTAACAGCTTTGAGAATTTTATCGAGAATTTTGTCACATCCACTGAAATAACTAGAGACAACAGGGACAATGTGGACTAGGAACCAATGGTATGGAATTCAAACACAGGTCATGAAAGGGATAGAAAAGGGAAGAGAGTCAAACGGTTTTCTTCTCAGTCAGTATAGACAGGTTATGCTCACAGCAAGTGAGGGCTTGCTCGACTTAAGAAAAATGGACTGCGCCAGCTTCTGTCTACACTTTATCATCAAAAATTGTGTCGTCATCATCATCATCACCACGTTAACTACAACTAACACACGTGTAGCACAAGCCACTCGGCCAGGCACTGTTCTGTTACAAATATTAATTCATTTTATCCTCACTTCAACTTTACATGAAAGGTGATATTGTTATCCCCATTTTACAGATAAGAAAACTGAGGCAAAGAGAAGTAGCATAACTTCTTAACTACTTTGTGAGGAATAGAGCTGGGAAGTGAACCCAGGCAGTCTGGCTCCAGAGTCTTCACTCTGAACCACTATACTTAACTGTTTCTCTATAGATTTTTCAAGTACAATAAATAAATATAGTACTATAATATTAACCTAAGAAAGCTCATTCTAATGGAAAAATAGGGTTAAGTTTATATACAAGAGCAAGGGCTAAATCACTTCTAGAACTCCGTAAGTCTGCGATACCTTTACACAAACGTGTCCCACTGCAAAATTGACCAGTTCTTTTCCAAAAACTCTTCTAGTTTTCTCACCAAAGTAAACACAGTTTTTAGGACTAATGTTTAAATATGTTATTCACTGAACTTACCTTAAGTACAGTGGTGAGCAGCCATTTTTTAAAAAAAATTTATTGAGGTCATAATAGTTCATAACATTGTGAAATTTCAGTTGTCCATTATTATTTCTCAGTCACTATATAAACGTGCCCCTTCACCCCTTGTGCCCACCCCCCACCCCCTTCCCCCCTGGTAACCACTAATCTGTTCTCTTTGTCCATGTGTTAATCTTCCACATATGAGTGAAATCATACAATGCTTGTCTTTCTCTGTCTGGCTTATTTAGCTTAACATAATACCCTCAAGGTCCATCCATTTTGTTGCAAATGGGATGATTTTGTCTCTTTTTATGGCTGAGTAGTATTCCATTGTATATATATATATATACCACATCTTCTTTATCTAATCATCAGTCGATCAGCACTTGGGTTGCTTCCATGTCTTGGCTATTGTGAATAAAGCTGCAATGAACATATGGGTGCATAAGTATTCGAATTGTTGATTTCAAGTTCTTTGGATAAACATTCAGTAGTGGCATAGCTGGGTCGTATGGTATTTCTATATATTTTTTTTAGTAATTTTTTTTTGAGGAGGATCAGCCCTGAGCTAACATCTGCTGCCAATCCTCCTCTCTTTGCTGAGGAAGACTGGCCCTGAGCTAACATCCATGCCCGTCTTCCTCTGCTTTATATGTGGGACGCCTACCACAGCTTGCCAAGTGGTGCCACATCCACAGCTGGGACCTGAACCCTGGGCTGCCAAAGCGGAACGTGTGAACTTAACCATTGTACCACCAGGCCGGCCCCTCTATTTTTAATTTTTTGAGAAGTCTCCATACTGTTTTCCATAGTGGCTGCGCCAGTTTGCATTCCCACCAGCAGTGAGGAGGGTTCCCTTTTCTCTACATCCTCTCCAACATTTATTATTTTTTGTCTTGGTGATTATAGCCATTCTAAAAGGTGTATGGCGATATCTTAGTGTAGTTTTGATTTGCATTTTCATGATGCTTAGTGATGCTGAACATCTTTTCATGTGCCTATTGGCCATCTGTCTGTCTTCTTTGGAAAAATGTCTGTTCATATCCTCTGCCCATTTTTTGAGCAGGTTGTTTGTTCTTTTGTTATTCAGTGATGTGAGTTCTTTATATATTTTTGAGATTAGTCCCTTGTCCAATATATGATTTGAAAACGTTTTCTGCCAGTTGGTGTCTTTTCATTTTGTTCCTGATTTCCTTTGCCTTGCAGAAGCTCTTTAGTCTGATGAAGTCCTGCTTATTCTTTCTTCTGTTTCCCTTGCCTGAGAAGACACAGTATTTGAAAAGATGCTGCTAATACAAATGTCAAAGAGTGTACTGCCTATATTTTCTTCTAGCAGTTTTATGGTTTCAGGTCTTACCTTCAAGTCTTTGATCTATTTTGAGTTAATTTTTGTGTATGGCGAAAAATAATGGTCTACTTTCATTCTTTTGCATGTGGCTGTCCAGTTTTCCCAACACCATTTATTAAAGAGACCTTCCTTTCTCCATTGTATGTTCTTGGCTCCTTTGTCAAAGATTAGTTGTCTGTAAATGTATGGCTTTATTTCTGGGCTCTTGATTGTGTTCCATTGATCTATGTGTCTGTTTTTGTGCCAGTACCATGCTGTTTTGGTTATTAAAGCTTTGCAGTCTATTTTGTTTTTGTTTTTGTTTTTTTTTAAAGATTTTATTTTTTCCTTTTTCTCCCCAAAGCCCCCCGGTACATAGTTGTGTATTTTTCGTTGTGGGTTCTTCTAGTTGTGGCATGTGGGACGCTGCCTCAGCGTGGTCTGATGAGTAGTGCCATGTCCGCGCCCAGGATTCGAACTAACGAAACACTGGGCCGCATTTTTTTTTTTTTTTTTTTTAAGATTTTATTTTTTTTTCCCCTTTTTCTCCCCAAAGCACCCCCGTACATGGTTGTATATTCTTCGTTGTGGGTCCTTCTAGTTGTGGTATGTGGGACGCTGACTCAGCGTGGTTTGACGAGCAGTGCCATGTCCGCACCCAGGATTCGAACCAACGAAACACTGGGCCGCCTGCAGCGGAGCGCGCGAACTTAACCACTCGGCCACGGGGCCAGCCCCTTTGCAGTCTATTTTGAAATCATGGATTGTAATGCCTCCAGCTTTGTTGTTTTTCCTCAGGATTGGTTTAGCTGTCTGGAGTCTCTTGTTGCCCTATATGAATTTTAGGGTTCTTTCTTCTGTTTCTGTGAAGAATGTCATGGGGATTCTGATTTGGAATGTATTGACTCTGTAAATTGCTTTCAATAGTATGGACATTTTAACTATATTTATTCTTCCAATCCATGTGCATGGACTATCTTTCCATTTATTTACATCATCATCAATTTCTTTCAATAATGTCTTATAATTTTCATTGTATAGGTCTTTCACCTCTTTGGTTAAATTTATTCCTAGATATTTTATTCTTTTTGTTGCGATTGTAAATAGGACCGTATTCTTTTTCTCTATTAGTTCGTTATTAGAGTATATAAATGCATCTGATTATTGTAAGTTGATTTTATACCCTACAACTTTGCTGTAGTTTTTGATTATTCCTAATAGTTTTCCGATGGATTCTTTAGGGTTTCCTGTATATAAAATCATGTCATCTGCAAACAGAGAGAGTTTCACTTCTTCAGTGCCTATTTGGATTCCTTTTCTTTCTTTTTCTAGCCTAATTGATGAGCAGACATATTTTTTTATGTAACTATCTAAAGATGTTAATTTTAAACCCAGGGTTCTGTTGAGCATCATATGGGATTCCTATATGTTTTATTTTCTTCAGACATCTCAGACTCAAACTGCCTCCAATTTATTATTTCTCTTTCACAACTGTAGTACTATGAGATTCTCTCTCTTAAATTTTATGAAAATTTCCTAAATATATCCCTTCCTTCTCATCCATAATGAAAGTGTTCTCCTTTCAGCTTTCATCTCTCATTTGAATTACAGCAATCAACTCCCTTAAATTACTGAACTCTTCCTATATGCCAGCCACTATGCGAGGAGCATGATCTATTTCTCTCATTTGATTCTCATACATGTTGTGAGCAGAGTAGTGGTATCCACACTGAACAGGTCAGGAAAAGTTTCAGAGGGATTAAGTGACTTGCCCAAGGTCACACTACTGGTGAGTGATACAGCTGGGAGAACTCAAAACCATTTCCTGTATGTTCCATGTTTTCCCCAAGAAACCATCTAATTTACAGCGCATCTCCTCTGCTGCATGCTTATGAATTGATTAGACATGTTTGGTGCATGAAAGGAAACATGCCCAAGGTCCTTCCACTCTACTGTACCATTATGGCTTAGCTCTCAGTACTCCATCACCCACCAGGGTTTTTTTGCCTCATATCAAATAATATGTTCTGAATCACCTATCCAGCAAAAAAAGGAAAAATCTGAGTAAATGTCTTTAGGTTTGAAAGACAGAGAAAATTAATTCTATTCACTTTCATTTCTTACCGCTATAATATTTAGTAAGCACGAGTAACGAACCCAAACAGATAGGACTGTACCACGTTTTCAGGACTGATATTTTCAACAAAATAATATTTTTTCCTAGAGAAAAGAATCTTTCATGGAATATTATTGGATGAGAAATACAATATGATGAGAGAAGGAAATTTATGAAAATTGTGGTGTATAAAACAAGTCTAATATAGACATTTCTAAAATAAAACTTTCTAAAGGAAACAAGCAGTTTTAAAAATCTGATATTGTAATGAAAACTTAATAGGACTTCCAAACAAAGAAGCATTCATCTTTTTCAGGACCTTTTGAGAAACAAATCCAAGTATTTTCCTAAGAAGTCTAGTCTAAGCATTTTTGATATTGTTAACTCCATAATAGTCATCTATTTGATTTACTGATCTAAATCAGTTTGTTTAGATACTCCTTCTAAAAGTCAAAAAATGTGATTGGGACAAGCTAAAAAAGAAAGTCAAAAAGTGAAAAACAACTTCTAAAGAGAAACACAACAATTTCTATTACTGCATACATTCCAGACTGCTCCATTCTTCTTCAACTACATATTTAGTTTGACCAAAACATAGCAACACCAATAATTTTCATACTAAAATAAAATACTTTTATGCAGAGTAGACAGGTTTCTGTAATAATCTTCCATAAAGATATAAAATAAGGGGACAAAAAATGAATAGCTTTCATTTCCCCAAGTTTTCATGTCGGTTTCCTCTCCATCTTTTTTCTTCTCTCTGGTGTCTATTCTTTTAAATTCAGCAATAGAGAAACAATGTAAATTAAAGGAAAAAGACTACTTGTATTTTTCGAAGAGAGAAGAGCAATCCACCTACCCATATTTCAAGCTCATCTCAAGAGTCACAAAAGTTCCAAGCTTTTTCCTGATAACACTGCCCCCGAGCAGAACAAAGGTCCCTTGTTTTGTGTCCTCTTGAAACCATGTACACTTGTCTTAGAGCTACAACAGATTCTGCTTTAATTTGTTTCATCTGTTTCCACTACAGGACTGGAAGTTCCCTGAGGGCACCTCTCATGTATCAATGATTCCTTGGTGCCTGGTACAGAGTTTAGAAGGGACTTCATTAACTAATGCTTATTGAAAGAAAAAAATAATAAATGAAAGAAAAAAAAGAAATAAATTATAAGTATGCCTTTTCTTAATTAAGGCCACAATATTAATATTATTCTTGCAAAGCTGAAATTTAAATACCAAAACTTAATGAAGGAAACCGCTTACAAGTTCTCTCTTAAATACAAAAACAATCAGCAATATAAAGCATAAAAAAACACATTTTCCACTGCAATTTCTCAAGATAAGATAATTCCTGTTGACCCAGATGGTTGAAATGTGTTTATTTTTATATCACACACTTAATCTCTCTAACACTACAGGGGAGCCTAAACCACTTTTTACGTTAAATTGCATTCCTTGACAACTTATTTTGGTATATTATTATGCAAGCAGCACTATACTAAGAACCAAGTACCAGGTTTTTATGCCCAATACCCAAGCCCATATTCCATTATGTTCTGTGGCCCCAGCAGGATTCATTGATGACACAATACCAATCTCCCCCTCTGTATAAATCAGCAGTTTTCACATCTGAAAGCCACCTGGTGGTTTTAGATTGTTTAAATTCATATTGTTTTATTTTTGTTTTCTGGGACATACTATTTAGCACTTCTCTGTTTTCTCAAAGAGTAATCATAAGTAACATTTTTATATATGTCTTATTCTTTCTTGCATTTGGATTTTTACCCCTACAATTCTAAAACAGCTCTCTTAAAATTCACCAGTAACTTTCCAAACTCAATGAGCTTTTTCTTTTTTCAGTCCCATCCTTAGATGTCACAGCAGGATTTGGTACTTCTCCTCCTATTGGCTTCTGTGACACCAGATTATCCCGGTTCTCATTCCACTCCCCTCCGACCACTGCTTCTCAGGCCTCTTGGATATCAGTGTGCCTGGCCTCCACATGTTTGTCCTTGCCCCATTGTTCTCTCTGTCTACTCTTTCCGCCTCTGCATCTTCGGCTCCATCAGCTCTGCCTGACCCAGTCCTGCACTGAAGTGCCATCCTTCAGCCCCATAAAAAAAGCAAATCTACCTTTCTAATTGTCTTCTATGTCCACCTAGATGACTTTCAAACTCCTCAAATGCAAAATTTTTGAAACAGAACTTACCTTCCCCTCAGATGTACCCCTTGGGTCTCATTTCTGTTAATAGCCGTACCATACTCCATGCAGGTTCCAGTCTTACAAAACTTGACTACTCTCTCTCTCTCGTCTATTCTGCAATATATCTTGCACCTATTCTTTATTCTGATTCTACTCACTCCACTTCAATTTAGCTCTTCAGTTCTATTCACCTGGACAATTGCAAAATTCCAAGTGAAACTCTAGCTTCTTTCCGTCTCCAAAACAATCAACATATTGCTCTTAAACTAATCTTCCTTAAGAACATCTCTGATTATTTCCACTGTGCAAAAAGCCACCAAGGGATAGAATGCAAAATCTTTAGTCCAGCATTCAGAGTCCTCTGCAATATCTACCACTTTTCCAATCTTAACTCCTTCTGCTCCCTTTGGGTATTTGGCATTTCAGCAAAACCAATTACTAAATCGCCTTGCACCTACTCCAAGTGAATACCTTCATCTTTGCACTGCTAGCACCCAGACCGTTGCCTAGTACATAAAAATGCTCCATAAATATTTATTCAAGGAATAAATGATAATATACAAGAATCTTTGACCCTGAAAACAGATCCAGTATATTTTATAAGGGTGAGGGAGAAGTTAGTGTAAACCTTGATGAACGCAGAGAGTAGAGTAAGCCGAAGGCATAATGGGAGTGGAAGCCACCAAGACAGCCCCAGGAGGACCCACCCCCTAAAAATATTATTAGTTCTACTGGAAAGCACATGAGTTTTCGAGACTTTAAGTAAAAGGGTAAATAGTAACTTTTTAGAAGAAATTCAGTTCCTGCTGTTCTTTATTTACTTAAAAATGGGTGTGACCTATCAGGGTCATTTATCAAGGACTGAACAGTTACAGCATAACAAATTTGAACCTTTCACTATGAATAATGCATAATTAACATACTAGCCACAGGATGCTGGATGATCAACTCAAAAACATTCTGGTACCAAAAGAAAAAAGGAATCTTACTTGGTAAATAAAAACATATGTTGCATGTTTGAGTCTAAACATCCATAAAACTGAAGGAATAGATGCCAATTTGTCTAATAATGATGATAAAGTTGGAAGAAGAGCGGGAAAAATCAGTCCTTAGTGACTATATTCCAGATAATCTCTCTCCCATCTCTGTTTTGAGATATGTCTTGTGATGAGATCTTTATGCTTTGAACCATATAACATTAAAATCATTCAAAATAAACAGAAAGGCTGTGTAGCTATTCTCTAATTGGCACTCTTGATTCTGTCATCATAATGAGTAGAGCTCTTAATGCTTCTAAATAAGCATACCCTGAGCTATGCTGGACTGCTGGAATTATTTCTTGACTATTAATAATTATTCATCACCTGCACCTGGCTATTCAAATAAAATTCTCGTTAACTCTTCTTGGAGGAATCCCCTCTTTCTCATAGGAGTCCAGGAAAGCTGCTTCTTCAACGCATCAGGCACGCTTTACACAGCTTTAAAGGAGTTAGTTGAATGTCTTTTGAAAGTGCCCAAAGCGTTATCAAAAACACTGCACATATGGAGAATGCAAACAAACAGCACTGCAAGCCAGGTGACTAAGGTCAACGTCAGCAGGCATAACTCAGGGAGATGGTACGTACTCTTAACGTAATGTGAAGAAATTGGTATTTTATGTCTGTGGTCTTCCTCCCCAAATCCACAACCCACTCTAACTATGAAAAACATCAGAAAAATCCCAACTGAAGGATATTCTACAAAATACCTGATCAGTAAGTAATCCTCAAAACAATCAAGGTTACAAAAACAAGGAAAGTCTGAGAAACCGCCAAAGACAAAAGAATTCTAAAGAGACCCAATGACTAAATGTGACATGGTACCATGGATGGGATCCTGGAACAGAAAAAGGACATTAGGCAAAAACTAAGGAAATGCGAGTAAAGTATGGACTGTAGTTAATATTACTGTACCAATATTGGCTCATTAACTGTAATATGTATGTGCTACTGCAAGACATTAATAATGGGAAACTGTGGAGCGGGGGTGGAGTATATGGGAACTCTCTGTACTATATACTCAATTGTTCTGTAAAACTAAAATAGAAATAAAGCCTATTAATTAAATAAAAACACCATGAATAGGTTCACTGACAGGACTTCTGACACAGGGTGCCATATTACGTGGTTCAGCAAGCAGGTTGAGGTCAGGGGAGGAAGGACAAGAAAAGGGTATAACAGACAGTGAATAACGGGACAGCTGCCATCACCTAGTCTGTGTGGAATCCTTCTAATTCAGAATGTGAGTGTGAGCATAATGAGGGCTGAATTTGGACCTGCTGTCAACCCCCCAGTGTGTGGACAAAATGCTCCAAGAAGCTAATGGAGACTCATCATTCAAGCAATCTAAGGTCATGGCTGAATCTCAGGCCTCAGTAATGCTGCTCTTAGCGTTCATGCTGCAGCTTTATTTTTTATTTTAGTATAAACAAAAACTCTCTTTGAGGGAAACAGCATGTACAGGATGAGTAAGGTCAATGTCAACAGTCATGTCATGTAGACAATAAGTATCTTAGGATCCTTGGAATTGCATAAAGCCTTTCAACTGGACAGGGCAAATAAGGGGTTCTGTACCTATAACATAAGTTTAACCACGCCCCTCCTAGCTGCCCCAACCCCAACAAAATAGCAACAGACATAGAAACACCACTACCTAACCTCGGCCTTGAAGTCTAACAGGGCTTCTCAGACGTGATCCATACAGCACCCCTGCCTGAAAGATAGACGTGGACTCTCACTTACAGGCGCACACCAGGAAACAGACTCATCTATAATGCACAAGACCCTTGTTTCACATCGGTGGCACCCCAGTCTTTTCAACCACTTCAGGTTTATTAACATAATTGAATACATCATTCATTGAGCTGCTTGCTACACCCCTAGGAAGGCATGTTACTTTTATTCTGCCTTCTTTATTTTAACAAGCTCTGTTATTAAAAACAGACATTCAAGTACACACTTTAGGATATATATTACTCAAAAATTTATGGCTCTCTGCATAGTATGTCTTACCTGTATTTTTTCCTGAATAGTTACAATTCCCATAATACTTAAATATTGGGTCAAATAGCTGCAGTGGACTGAGATATACACCATTCTTTGATTATTATTTAAGTCTCATTCTATACACTATTCATATCATTATATTTTTAAAACAACACACAACTTGACTAGCATCCAAAAAGTTGGTACAGGAGTTATTTAATACTTTGAAGCTTCTGGGGTAATGAATAGACTCTGTTTCCTTTTTTTTAATTGAAAATATATTTTTACAAAAAAATATTTAAAACTTCAAATAATATTTTTAAAATAACATACATAGAAAGACATATTTTATGCTGCTCATCTTATGTATTAGATAAATGTTTTGTAAGTTTTAATCTTATCAATCCTTCCTGATACTTGAGAATAGCTAGAATTAGTTAACACAGTTGAGGGGCTGTCTGAGCTGAGTTTAATTCCTGAAGAGCATCTTATAGAGTTCTCACACAGGTGTTCAAAACACTATTCTGCAGCTACAAAGAGAAGATGATTTATAAACTAAAGGAGATACCTTTTAAAAAAAACCTTTAATCTTAGATATTAACTCATGAAAATATCTATTAAAAGGCATTTGGGGTAATGACGCGTTTCATGAAATTTAGCTAAAGTATCAGAGATATTTTATGTAATTCACAATTATCAAAGTTAGTGGTAATATCTAAGACTTTGTTTTCTAGATTGTGTAACCTCATCATCCTCTAAGTTTCAAAAATAGGCAATATATATGCATTGTTAAGGTTTTTTTCCCCTAATCTACCTAGGTATAAATTTAATCTGAAGGTCTCAAATGAGAATTAAACGTAAACAGGGGTAAACTGAAAACATCTTTTATTTTCTCAGTTTCATGAATCTACATTTCTAATATCATTAGATGACAAAAATAATCCTGAATTGTTAATAACTGGAAAATCTACAGCTTGACAATGAGGGTCAGACACGGGGGCACCAATAAGGTTCCACTGCCAACTGTGGCCAAACCAAACCGAGGCTCAAATCAGTGGTTCAGAGATCTTAACCACATACAAATGGCAAGAACCAGCTCAAATTTTAATAGTCCACGCGAAACCATAAATTCTTAAAACTTTCTAGTAGTAAGAGGGCCGGATTGTTTTCAATACACATATGTAAGGCAATTCCCAGCCTGCTAATAAAGATTTCACTCCGAATATGACTCAAAATGAATATATGGTGTTATAATTCTTAACAACCTTGTCCTTTACATGCAGAAACTACTAAACAAGAGCAAATTTTACTTTTCCAATTTTGTTGATCCAAAAATACAGCCTTCAAACTGCACAAATGAGAAAAATTTGCATTGTCAGATTTTGTGGGGAGGATCAAGATGAAAGACATAAATGGCAAATAATCTTGCCATCTTACGAAAACACTACTACCTTTAGTACATTTTGTAATAGCTCATATTTAGTGTTGACAATGTCCCAGACACTGTGCTAACTGTATTATTCATTATCTACAAAGGTCACAAAATGTATGCCAACTCAGTCTCCCCCATTCACTAGAAACAGAAACAATGGTGAATCTTATGATAAGAAAGTGTTAAGGTACATTTTAAGAGTACTATCCAATTTTTAAAATACCTCATTTTAACTTTGCCATAATCTTACAAATTAGGACAGACTAAGTATCCTATCCCCATGCTAAAGATGAGTAAATACTTCCAAATAGATTAATTCATCACTTTAGAACTCAGGGGCAGATCCAGGACAAGAACCCAGTTCTCTTTTAATTGCATTGAAGACGTGAAAATTAAGTCTACTATAAAAATAAGAGTGACTATCAATAGGTTTTTTTTATAAAAAAAAAAAACCTCTCAGGATATTCAAGTAATAGATTTGAGATATTTGTTCTTTCAGTAAACCCACTGGGTAGCTCTGTCATCACAAGAATCATTCTAAATCAACTAAAATGGTTGATTCATCTGCCTGCCTCTCCCATAAATCTGTAAACTTCCAGAGAGTAGGGACCTTGTTCCATTCAACTTGGTCTCATGAAACTTAACAACTCTTTACTAGTAAAAGGTTTCAGAGACGACTGAGAAGGGAGCTGTGCCTGTTCATGACGGCACCAGAAGAAGAAAGCTGGACAAACGCAACGGGAAAATCGCAAGTAGCAGATCATGGAACTCTTAAACTAAAGAGAACCACAACTGAAGGGGTCATGAGTCCCAGGAAAAACTCACAGGGAACAATCAAATTGGAGACATAACCTAAGAAAGTTACAGATAAAGAACCATTTAAGCATCCTGGCAGAAAGATCAGGTCATTTCTAAGAGAGAAGAAAAATCCAACTGACCTCACCCTTCTCCATGGCAGAGCTCAGAATAGGAGATAATGGAGTCCTGCCTATACAAACCCAGGAGAGAGAGGTTCTCCCAGCGAGATGACTTTGATCCGTTTGGGGCAGGTCAGTTTTATTTCTGACCTTTCATTTCTTCACTAGAATGCCTATGTCACAGGATGGCAAACCTCTTTTTAATAAATATTGGCTTCCCTTCCTTTCTACAAAGAGGACAATTCAAAAGTGCTTGGAAGGAATGTCCTATACATAATTGTACTGATTTTATGTACACTGTTCTGTTATAAAAAATGCAAAGGTAAACCTCGCCTCAGTTCTTACGTGAATGATCATAAACAACGAGGTCGGATCTACATGAGCTTTCAGGGCAGTTTCATCTACTTGGTGACTTATTTGAATATATTTTAGAATTGCAATTGCTGAATAGATAAACTTTTTTCAAAGATTCATATGAAGCACTATAATCTGCATGAAGTTTGAGCTTACAAAATTCATTATATATAAATGTAAAACATTTCTATTTCAGAAGAAAGTGTATACACAAATATAAAATGTTCCTATTTCAGAATAAGGCAAAGTTATTCAAGTAAATTGTTTTTTCTCCAAATATAGTTTAAGTTCAGATTAGTACATTTGAACTATAAAAAGTATAAGGGGCTGATAATTTTATATAAGTCCTCCTATAACAAGCCTTTGATAATTATTATCCATGAAAGTTTAATCTGAGTTTTTATCTTCTACTATTTCCTTGTTAACAGGTTTTCTTTATTTTTCTTCTACATTCTATCTTCACATAATAATTTTTCCCCTTTGGTAAATAACTTTGCATCTTAATTAAACATAGAGGAAGATATCTGTCATCAGTCCTTTCATTGCATTTATCAAAAATTAAAGAGGCTGTTAGGAAACACTTTCACGGTTTTCAGGAATTAAATTTAAAATATACAGTTCTAGAACTTATAGCAGCCAGAACTAAACAGTGTGCTTGCAAGTGCTGAAATGTAGTTATGTTACATCTAAATGTCTTATTAAAGATAATATACTTAATATAATATAAGTAAGTGCTAGTTAAAAAAAAAGAACAAAGCCTTCTTTACTCCTTAGTTTTCATACACTTACTCTTGGTCAGAAGGCCAAGTAGAACATATTACTTTTAAATTCCACTTGAAAGTTTATTTTCTAAATTACCATCTTGGAGAACTATAGGGAGTTGCATGATAGGGTGTAACAATGAAGGAAGTTGTCTTCTGGACTCAGCATTCATGATTGACATCTTTAAAGGATGAATGCACATCACCAAAGTTACATCAAGGTTGCTAATAATTACAGCCTGTAGTGAACTAAGAGACAATTTTTTTTTAAACAAAATAGTCTGAGAAAGGTCTTCTCTTCAGCAAAGCCCATATTTTTAATGTACAAGAATAGAATCTAAAATTTGCTGGGTTACTTCTTTTTTTTTTCCCCACTGTCCAAGGCAAAATACAAATTTGGCAACAGCCCCTGGATGACAAAGAATCCTATAAAGAGCTGAATAGGAAGTTGGTGGAAGCATTTTTTGATACGCTTCAGGATGAAGTCGAGTCCTTGGGCTGGCCTCGGAGGGCCTCTGTAAGCTGACCCACAACCTTCATTTCTTCTCTGTGTGCTTTGCTTTTCCTCCCTGTAATTCCCTAACAAAAGTTAGACTCGTTTGCCTGCTCCTCTACAAGGCTTTCATTTTCACCCTGTGTTTTTGCTCACGAATACCCTCTCTCCTTTTTGTCTCTCCAAATCCCATCACTCTTTAAGATACAACTTAAACTCACTTCACTAAGGAAGACGTCCTTAGTGCAAAGCATTTCCTCTGCCCTCAAAATCCTACGGAAACTGCCTCTGCAATTAAATTCTCAATTTTCACCCATTTCTTTCTGAGATACCCTATATTGTTGCTTGAAAGGTATTTTAACCCAAATTGTCTTTGCATGTGTATGTGTGTCTGTCCTATACTTTTTTACATACCCACAGCACTGAAAACAGAGTTCACAATAGAGTGCCCAAGAGCGTCCATCACTTTCTG
This sequence comes from Equus asinus, assembly GCF_041296235.1. Classification (NCBI taxonomy): domain Eukaryota; kingdom Metazoa; phylum Chordata; class Mammalia; order Perissodactyla; family Equidae; genus Equus; species Equus asinus. The sequence goes on from NC_091792.1 coordinate 4,402,060, forward strand.
AGAGCTCTTTAGAAGCCAGCCAAAGCACTTCCAGGACAATTCTTCCCTTTCCTACGTGGTGGCTCGTATGTCTGACTAATAGCCTTTCGGTGAAAAAAGCCTTGTGCAATACTTGTCCTAACACCAGACTCCCAGGGAATCCATTTCCATCTGAAATAGGCCAGGACACATCACCACTTCTTTGGAAGAGTCTGGCTGCACTGCATGAACGCACCAGCGCAGGAGCAAGTTTTCCAAGATTCATGAGACGTGAGCCCACGCCACATAGCTCAGATTAGAACCAAGCCCAAAGCTGAAAGAGCTGCAGACTCCTGAAACATTTATGACATGTTGGTAAGGGCAATGGATGACAGCCCAGGGAAACAGTAATGTGATCCTGAGCTTTTCACCTTGAGGTGACTGGTTAAAACTCAGCTTGGGATCACAAAAAATTTATAGCCCTCTAATGCAATAGAGAAAGCTATTTGTGACCAAGGGAAAGTGACCATAAGACAAGGGCCATTCCCACTGGTCTACAGTGAGATCTGAGACAGACGCACACCACCTGAGAAGAAATTAAAACACATATGCATGCACACATGCACACACGTACCACACACACACGTGCACACACACATATAGTGGAATAAATATTGCTTTCAGCAAAGAACAGACTTCCTTTGGGGCAATCCTCAAGATTCATTTCCTTATCCTCTTACTCTTTTAGAAGCTACCCTGAATTTTAAGGTACTAAATGAGGGATAAAATAAAACTGCTAAAACTTGTTCCCCTTACTGTCAATCAAAAACAAAAGTGTGAATTTGATAACTGTATAGGTAGACAACGACATTTACAGAATTTCTCCAGCGGCTCCCATATGCATAGCATTTCTTATTAATTCCAAAGATTTCTTGGAGGCAGCTAAATTATAATGAAGAAGAACAGACATCTTAGTTTGAGGAGATCTAGCTTGAGTCTCAGTCCCGCTGAAGTCATGTGACCTTGAGCAACTCGGTCATGTGAGCCCCAGAATGGAGATGACAATACCCAATGTTCACAGGAGATTCAGAGCACTGAAGGTTAAATGAAATATTGTTAGGAAAAAAATTTTAACTCTGACAACCACTTTAAAAATTAATGTAAAGTTACAGGCACTTTTTTTATCCTCACTGGGGAGAGTTACACTGAACTCTGGTCAAATTTCCTTCTCTGGGCCTAAACAAACGAGAAATCTTAGACTTAGGTGATTGTCCAAGCACATGGAGAGCTTGGATGATAAATCAAAAGGGAACTATCAGGCATGACTTTAATAATGCTTTGAGAAAGACAAACTATCACCAAAAATCACATCCCCGCACCCCCTCCCCTTCAGTCTAAGATGGATTTCCCAACCTTTTGCGGATTACAACTGAAAATCCTTTGACATCTCAACTAATTTCATCTTTCTTCTTAAAAAATACACACAGCTGAAAGGGAAGTTTAAAAGCAAATTCTGTGATCTACAAAAAAATCTCCAGAACTAATGACAATCCTATAAAATAATATCTGGGGCAAAGAAGATTGGAACCAAAATTTTTAATTGTATGTTTTTGCATTAATTTTATTTGCTTATTTATTTATTTTTTTGGTGAGGAAGATTGTCACTGAGCTAACATCTGTGCCAGCCTTCTTCTATTTTGTATGTGGGACACCGCCACAGCGTGGCTTGATGAGCGGTGCATAGGTCTGCAGCCAGGATCCAAACCAGGGAGCCAAAGCGGAGTGTGCGAACTTAACCACTCAGCCACGGGGCTGGCCCTGCATTATTATTGATGTAATCTAGATGATAACATTTTGGTTACTTCAAAATTATCATCAAAAGACTTCAGCGTTTTCTAAATCCATAGCAATTCTTATTGACTTCTTTGAGCATTTCTCACTGCAAAAATGTTTTTAACTACTTAGGAAACTTTAGTTGGAAAATATCCATAACAAATCAAAGAAGCCATAATTTTGAAGGTCCTATTTTTTAATATTATGTGTCGAGTCAAATTCAGCATAGGGCCTGGAAGTGCTTCAATAAATGTTTGTCACATAAATGAAACAATAAATGAAAGATGACTGAAGTTTGTCTTCCAGGGTTTCGTCAACCTTTCTACATATGTAAAATATCCTTCCGGTGGAGAACAGCAGGGTCTTCCCTTCTCCACTGACAGTTGCATAAAAGTACAAAGGAAACCCATCCAAACCACAGGCACATGTTGGATAAGAGGGAATATTTAGGGCTGACTACTCAAACAAGTCCTCATTCTCATCCTGCCAGAAGGACTGAGGTTTCACAAGGCAAACTCTTGAATTTAATTTTCCTCATTTCCACTACATTTGCTTGGCACAGACACAGAACTCCATCCGAAGAGAACCATTAAATTCATCACCGTAATCCTCTTGAACATGCAAGTTCACTTTGTACCGTGATGACCTTTTTCACTTTCCTTCCTTCTTGTTCAAGTTTTAAAAAAGGATTCTTCAAAACTAATGTGTGGGTTTCTATTTACTAACTTAGGAATCTTCTATTCCTTTACTTATCATTGCAACTTTCTTTTGGACTCAGCTTGATTCATATTCCTCTCCAGTACTTAACATAAGGTTCTCATGTTTGGTAGCTGACTGTCGACTTAATCAAATCATTTACATGACACAGCATTAAAATACCACATTTTGGCAATACACTTCATGCCACATGTCTGAAAACCTAAAGTCTTCAGACATTCATCAGTGGAAATGTGGATTGTTGATGTTTCGTTTGCAAATCCTCCCCTGAACGTCAAAATAAACCTCCCTTTGAGTCGTGTGAGGAGTTACAAAGACTACATTTGAAAACAGGTTTTTCTAAAACTACAGAAGGTGAAGCAGAGCCTTCTAATGATTAGACAAGCACAAATCAGCTGAAATATATACTAATTATGCATTTGAATCATCAGCCCATATTTCCTCCTTGTCTAATTTTTTCAGATTTTTTGGGTTTTTTGGTGAGGAAGGTTGGCCCTGACCTCACGTCTGTGCCCATCTTCCTCTATTTTGTATGTAGGCCACTGCCACAGCATGGCTTGATAAGCGGTGCATAGGTCCACACCCAGGACCTGAAGCTGCAAACCCCAGGCCACTGAAGCAGAGTGCATGAACCAACCACCATGCTACCGGGCTGGCCCCTCAGATTTTTAAAAGAATACCATTCATTTTATTCTGCTCCCATATAATCATCCAACATTCCTTGTTAATGTGGCAGAACATTATCCCAAATAAAACTGTTTTCAGTTTAAACATTTTTGCAATACACTGGAAATTTCAAGGACATGTACAAAAAGAGATGCTCAGGGGGCCAGCCCGGTGGCCGTGTGGTTAAGTTTGCGCACTCCACTTCGGATGCCCAGGGTTTCCTGGTTGGGATCCTGGGCACGGACATGGCACCACTCATCAGGTCACGCTGAGGCAGCGTCCCACATGCCACAACTAGAAGGACCCACAACTAAAATATACAACTATGTACTAGGGGGATTTGGGGAGAAAAAGCAGGAAAAAGCAAAGAAGATTGGCAACAGTTGTTAGCTCAGGTGTCAATCTTTAAAAAAAAAAAAGAGTTGCTCAAATATTCAAAGTGATGAATAAAAATTTCTGGTATTCCCCAAATCCTAATTCTTTAAATGACAGCGAACAGGCATACTATTATTATAATGACACTAACTCATAAATGATTCTAGTATGCACTGAGACTCCATTCCATTTACGTCTGTCAGAACACCAAAGACACTTTCTAAAGACTCAACTCCCATTAGAACAAAATAAAGGATACGTGTATTTCTCTTCTAAAAATACGCTGGTGGGTTTTTTTTAACCTCAGAATAGTGAAAATTTGGTGCTCAGACATGCCCTGCGAACAAAGAAAACTCACCCCATTATTCTTCATCGGAAGAGAGCAGAACAATGCAAAACCAAAATGCCAGGAAATGGATAGAGACTGTGGGTTCTCTCCGACTTATCTTCCCAAGTGCACAGTACTGAAGCGCAGCACATGTGCGACCAACATGTCTGGGCCCAAAGGCTTCATACCAAGAGATCATAAGCAGACAACACATGAGCAGCTCAAGCTTCTCTTGGGAAAGCGGGAGAGCCCTGAACCGAGCCTTCCCAGACTGTGAAAAGCAGTTACCCTTCTGAAAAGCCTTTGAAAGTATTATTCTGGATAAGACAACAGTAAAATGAACCACGATCGGGTGAGAGAACAGGGTATTTGTAAACCAGGGCCTGGCTGCACTTAATAAGGTGACCTCCTTACTGCCAGTCTCTTATCTAGAAAATGAGACATGCGCAGAATTAATGCATGCAAAGAATTAACCGTGTACAGGTAGCAATAGAGATTGTTTACCAAAAGCAGACTTTCGGTCTTTGCCTCCCCAAAGATTGAGATTTGTGCAGAAGCTGAAGCTGAGTTCTTTAACTGAGTGGAGGTTTAGGAAATGGAAATGGAGTAAAAGAGTCTGGAACTGGAATGAAAGGTTGGACAGCTCTAGAAAACAATTGGCTGGTGACATGATAGCCAAATGAACATTGTCACTATCACTTGACATTTAATGCACGTTCTCTTCATGCACTGCAAAATAACGTATTGGCTGTAAACAAACTTTGCCCTATTACCATCATTTTCTCAGCAGAGAATAAAAACTTCTTCTTCTACAGTTCACTACGAAGAGACTTGCTTTGTTATTATTATTATTAAAAGCCCTATAGAGTTAAAATTCCACTTGCCAACTAGTTAACCTAATAGAAACTTTTTTACAAGTTCAGCTTCTTCTATTTTTAATTTTATATAAACACACCAACCAGTTATCTTAGGTAATCAACAAATATCACTTTTAAGTTGTAAATAACAATCATTTGAAACGATGCAGCAATAACATTCACTGGGGACAGAGGGTACATCAATTTCGTGAAGTTTCTGCTTCAGTAAACTATTTCAATCACTATATGAATGTGCATACATGAAGGCCTCTTCATTGTTCTAGAGAGGACTTTTGTGAGCCATCACCAATATCGTATACTTCCTGAAAACTTTCTCGATTTATGGTGTGCTACTTTTCTTTAAGCAGACAGAGCAGTGCTACATTGCTTAAGCTGAAACCTTGTTTCTAAGACCCAAGCTGTCTTGTAAATAAGCATCTGTGAGCCTCAGGAAGGCCCTGGGTCATCCGATGCAGAATGTGATGGTTAAGCAGAGGTGCTCTGAAACACAGGGAGACTGGGGACCGAGACCCACAGCTCTGGACAAGTGGATGCTCCTGCCAGCACTTGCCTTACGTGAGAAGCCCCATAGTCCACGCAGATGTAGGCTCTGGATATATAGAGCAACCTGTCCTACTTAGTTGAGTAAATACTTTCCTGTGTGGTAGATGCAATTTGTTGTAGGTATAATTCAAACATCATTGATATTATGAATAATTTTCACTCTCTAAGTAATAACTAAATCTTCTTATTCTCAGAAGAAAAAACTTTGATTTTTAGATTATTAAAATCTTCATCAGTCTTCTTTATTTATATTACTTTTCTTTACTAATGTAAACAACTTTACTGTCTAGGTCAGATATTTTCACCTGATAGCAAGAAATATAATTCATCAAGAAGATAAAAATCAAAATGACCCCTAGCTCCCAACCTACCATTTTATAATCACTGTTAACTGCAAAATTTGAGAGATTAGAAAACCAAATGAAGTCATGGAGAGGCCATATCAGCTGGTGATTAAAAGATGGGTTTTGAAATCAGAATGCCTCAATTCATTTCTGGCTCCAGGACTTATCAGTTTTGTGATCCTGAGTAACCTGTGAAAACTCAGTCTCCTTATCTGTAAACCGCGTGTGATAACAAAAACCACTTCAAAGGAGGTCATCCCCATACCGCAGTCAGGGCGCAGAGGGCTCACAGCAAATGCACGGTGAGTGTCAACTCGGTATTTTACACTATTTTCTAATGATCTAAATATCTTTAAGAAGTTTTGTGTACAGTAGGAAAAATACAGTAAAGTCAAAACCACCAACCTGAATCTTTTGTAGAATTTTATTATTATTTTTTAAGATTGGCACCTGAGCTAATATCTGTTGCCAATCTTCATTTTTTTTTACTTCTTCTTCTCCCCAAAGTCCCCCAGTACAGTTGTATATTCTAGTTGTAGGTCCTTCTGGCTGTGCTATGTGGGACGCTGCCACAGCATGGCTTGATGAGCAGTGCATAGGTCCGCAGCCAGGATCCAAACCAGGGAACCCTGGGCTGCCAAAGCAGAGCACACAAACTTAACCACTTGGCCACGGCCAAGTGGCCCCTTATCTTTTTTTCTTTATCGAGGTGACATTGGTTGATAACATTATATAAATTTCAGGTGTACATCATTACATTTCCATTCCTGTGTAGATTACATAGTGTTCACCACTCAAAGGCTAATTATCATCCATCACCACACACATGTGTGAATCACTCCTTTTGCCCTCCCCCCTCCTCACTTCCCCTCTGGTAACCACCAATCCAATCTCTGTCTCTATGTGTTTGTTTGTTGTTGTTGTTATCCTCTGTTTCTGAGTGAGTTCATATGGTATTTGACTTTCTCCCTCTGACTTATTTCGCTTAGCATAATACCCTCAAGGTCCATCCATGTTGTTACAAATGGCTGAACTTCATCATTTCTTATGGCTGAGTCATATTCCATTGTGTATGTATACCACATCTTCTTTATCCATTCATCCCTTGATGGGCACCTAGGTTGCTTCCAAGTCTTGGCTATTGTGAATAATGCTGCAACGAAGATGGGATGCATGTATCTTTATGCATTCTTGTTTTCACGTTCTTTGATAAATACCCAGCAGTGGAATAGCTGGATCACATGGTAGTTCTATTCTTAATTTTTTGAGGAATCTCTATACTGTTTTCCATAGTGGCTTCACCAGATTGCATTCCCACCGGCAGTGCAGGAGAGTTCCCTTCTCTCCACATCCTCTCCATCATTTGTTATTTCCTGTCTTAATTATAGCCATTCTGATGGGCATGAAGTGATATCTCATTGTAGTTTTGATTTGCATTTCCCTAATAATTAGTGATGTTGAACATCTTTACATGTGCCTGTTGGCCATCTATTTTTCTTCTTAGGAAAAATGTCTGTTCATATCTTCTGCCCATTTTTCAATATGGTTGTTAGTTTTTTTGTTGTTGAAATGCATGAGTTCTTCACATATTTCGGATATTAACTCCTTATCAGATATACAGTAATGAAATAGTCAGAAGAATGATTGCTTTGCTTGGGAAAAGGTAGATTTAACAACAAATAAGAAACTAGAAATCTACATTAACATACGGGTTATGTTAAACTCACTTGGAAAAACCGGCATTAAACTGATTTTCAACTGAAGTATTTGAATTTCTAGACAAGAGGAAAGCATATATTTAATGTTATATACAGCTATTTTTTGAATAAAAGAGAAGATATGGCAAAAATACAATATCCCATTTTTACCAAATGTTCTGTTTAACTTCCATGAAAGTGATGCTTTGGCTATACTACAAATGGCATGTTTATATGTAATGTCATAAATAAATGGTGAGAAAAATTTAAGAAAACATGACAGCATAAAAGAAACATGCAGGATGACAAAGGAATCATTTTAGGGGAAAATGCAGCTCATATAATCACATGTATGAGGGCAAAGACTATTTACAACAAATTTTAACTTTAATTAGGTTTAAATTATATGCATCCACCTTACTGCTGACTGAGGAATCTTTAAAACAATATTGGAAAATGACGGTGGCTGCTTTTTTTCCCCTATAGCATTTCTAAACCTAAAGATTAAAAACATTTATAAAAATTACTTTAACACTAAGCTTATCTTCTCCTGAGAAAAATATTAACCTCTAATAATTACTGCTAATCACAAATTCCCATCCAAATAGCCCTGGGAAGATTGCTTTATAGTGTGCAGAGTTTGGGGTGCAAACTGGAGAAGAACGCCACGTTACACACTGCATAGCTATCTCTGGTCTCAGAATTCTAGAGCCAGCATTGCAGGGAAATTAAAGCGACTTCAAAGGGGTCTTCAATAAAGATCTAAGTGGAATATAAGAGGAATAAGAGACAACTCACTCTCCTTTTTAAAGTGTGAGGAGAGTATATTGTTTACGTCATGGAATTGTCCCAACCAATTTGAAAATACCTCAAAACAGAATTCAAAGTGAGTCAGGAAGAACCATAAATATTCAACATATTTTGTCAAACACTATGTGACTTAGCCATGATAGCAACTGGAAAGGTAGAAGTTGAGGAAGAACGCACAGGCAAAACTGAACCCTCAATAATTACAGGTCAGAGGGGGGCTAGATTAGCAAAGAAAAGTGCGGCGAGCAGCAAAGTTTGCTCAATAAGCTACTGTAAATCGTTCTCGATGCCCCAAACCTAAGCTTATCCAACCTCATGGAAGATAAAGTCGAAAAGAAATTGTTTGTAAAAGAACAGTATGATGGGGGTGGGGGGGCAGAAGGGAGACATGCCTTAAAACAGAGATTTCGAAATACGTAAAAATGTAAAAGGCATCCAAAAGAAAAAAAAACCCATCTTATTCAATATAACAACTTTGTTTGCAGAAGCTAATATAACCCTCCTGCTCTCCCATAATACTCATCAATTCCCTGTCTCCAGAAACAAGTCTAGATGTCTCTTGAACTTGTCTATGCTCTCCTCCAATTGCCTTTCCCAGTACTACTCATCCCATATGGTTATCATGTCGTTCACGACATGCTCCACTCAGCACGGAAGGCAGACGGAGGCTGCTCTTCAGGCTGCCATCTGGCTGTCTCCTGTCTGAAGCTGAGGCACTGTCAATGCCCCTCCTAGGTTTCCCTCTCACACCCCCTGAACTGACGGGGCGACTGCTGAAATGCTGTTCCTCATCTACCACGAAAACCCACAAGCAAGAGTTCTTCATTCTATAAATAAATAACCCATTACACATCATCCCAGCTATCATTTTTATCAAAAGCTTCAAGAGAAACAAGGAATGCATCACATTTCTGTTTTTGTGAGATTTTGTTCCCCTTGGGAATTAAATTCCTTATGAGGGGCATTTTCCATTATACGGAGCAGCAGCGTGCTCACCACGTCTGCCCTACAGAAATCAGGTGGTCACGTTCAACTATCCTAATTCCATTCATTTCAAATAAGCCCAAACATGTATGAAACTTTCAAATTTAAATGCATGCACGTGTGCATTACATGTGCACACATGTATTTAAAATGTAATATACAAAACTACAAATGTATAAATAATCATTTACACAGGTTGATGAACATGTAATTAGATACATCTAATGTATTTAATTACCATGCGATTTTTGTTTCCTAACCTTTGTGTAATTTCCAAGTATGTTGCCTAATTTTCAGGTATCTTCCTTTTATTGATTTCTGATTTAATTCCAGTAGGGTCAAGGAATATACTCTGCAGGGTTTCAGTCTCTTAAATTTATTGAACCTTGTTTAATGCCTCAGAATGTGCTCTAGTTGGTGAAGCCACACTTGAGAACGCTGTTGGATAGAATGTGCTACAAATATCAATAGAATCAAGTCGGTTAATAGAGTTTTTCAGGTCTTCTATTTTCTTACCGATTTTCTGATACTTTATCAATTTTTGAGAAAGGAGTGTTGAAATCTTTAAAATTATAGAATTTTTTAATTTTCTCTTTGAAGTTCTATCAACTTTCGCTCACTATATTTAGAAGTTCTGTTATTAGTTCCATATACATTCAGGATTTTTATGTCCTTTTCATGAATTGATCCCTTTATCATTATGAATTATCCCTCTGTATCCCTGGTAATCTTCCTTGCTTGAAAATCTACTTTGCCTGATATTAACATAGCTGGAATTTCTGAATATACATATGGTTGAGTCTTGCTATTTATCCAATATGACAATATCTGCCTTTTAAATGAAGATGTTTAGACTATTTACATTTAATGTAATTATCATTGTGTTTGGGTTTAAATCTCCCATTTTGCTATGTATTTACGTAGATATTTACAAGTCATCTAAATACAGAACTCATCTCACTGGTTTGGTAACAGCACTACCTTTCAAGAAACAAAAGATTCCTTAACACAAAGAACTTTAATTAAGGGCCATAGAAACACACTGATGTTCCAGAACACTCATTCTTGTCCCCAGAGAGTGCTACAAAAAGACCTAATTTCCTTAACTTCTAACATCATTATGCAAAACAAATAAGAGATCATGATAAAAATATTTGTTTCCATAAAAAGGTCATTCTTTTTCTTAGCACTCAATTATACCTTTTAAATGATGGTTTCACAAATCAAGTCTGCGTGCTAAAATGTTAACTCTCTAGACAAATTCAGTGGGATTTTGCAATCTATGTTACTTTTGGCAGCATAACCAAATATTTTGTTTTCTGCCTCACTTTATGTAGTCAATGTCTGTGATATTATTCCATCATCAAAATAAAAACAAATCTCCCACCTACCTTTTAGGATCACACCTAATGTCATGCGACCATGCCTATAAAGCACCAATATTTTACTTGCATACATATAACCATGTATTTACTTTTTATTAGGTTAGCAAACAAATTTCAAAGCAATCGTTCTTCAAAAAACACAAAAATACTCAGAATTGTGGTATTAAAATACCATTTCCCACAGAAAGAACCAGGATCCCTTGGAGAAATGTCTGAAGTCAGGTCTAGGGTAGGAAATGATCAAGATGAACCTGAAGCATTTTGTCACACTATGTAGCAAAGAAGTATCAAGGCCACCAGAGTTCTGGCAAAGGGCTCAGGAGCCAACGGGGATATAGGATGGGGTAAGATAAGCACTAATAAATTAGGATAATAACTACAAAGTAGTGACACATTAAATTCATGTGTTTTTAATAATATTAAAACAAACACACACACTGATCACTTTGGGCAGAAGCTAGGAAACCAACTGATTATTTTGAACGCTGACAAAAAAAGGGAAAGAATTAGGCACGAATCCCTTCTTTTCTATGGAAACTCCAGCTCAGCATGACTTGAACAATGATGGGAAGTTCCTCTTTATATAAACATTCCATCTAATAAATGAAAAAGGAATACTAAAATTAGAAAATCACTTTTTTCTGGCAACCCCTAATGAGTTAACAGTTCCAGAGAACGTTCATCAAAGTCAGACAATGAGAGAAAGAGAGGGCAAAAGTCAGACATTATTTATCTCCTAACAGAAGCCCAGAACTCTCCTTATGACATAGTCTTCCAAAACATGAATCTAATTCTGATCAAGACTCCAGCTCTAATTACCAATTTGAAGGAGATACAAGGAATAGAGGGACACATTAAAAGACACCTTTGGGAATGCAGTAACAAAATCCAGACTGTGGGAAACTACACGACAAATTACCTAATTTCTTCACCAGCAGCAAGACAGAAAAAAAAAGAGAGAGAGGCAACCTACTGATGAAAGAAAACTTAAGAGATGGATCAACCATTGTAAGAAGTCTGGATCCCGACTTGAACAAAAGAAATGCTAAAAAATATAACTTGATCAGGGAGATGAGAATACGGTTTGCATATTTGATGACATTAAGAAATTACTGCTATTTATTAGGTGTGATAATGGTGTGATTACGGCAGAGTCCTAAACTCTTAGAGAAATACTGACATACCTGCATGTGAAATATTTTCTCTTGAATTTTCTTCAAAATAATCCTGGTAGTGGGAGAAAGTAGGCAGGGATAGAGGCCTATATTGATCATTGTTTAGGCTGGTTGAGGATAAATTAATTTCATTAAGCTATTTTCAATACTTCTACATTTGTTTCTAATTGTCTATAATTTTTAGGAAAACCTAAAAAGGGAAAAATTCTGCTCTTTCATTTTATTCAAACTAAATGATAAAGAAATTGGAAGAATCTCACTACATAAACTTATTTGTAATATTTTCACAATGTGTAACACAAAGAAAAATGGAGTGCTATGAAAAGGTGAAATGGAGAGCTATGAGAATAAGTCCCCACTAATGGAAAGGCGCCATTTTCCCCAGATTAAAGAGTGTAAAATGGCGCTGGGAAGAGATCTGGCACTTGTCTTTCAGGCTGGTGCTCTCAAGGAAACAGGAGGCAAAGATATTAAATAAAACCCCAAATCCTCTTCAGCAAACTTCAATGTACCAAACAGCAGCTTTTCCTTTTAAATACACTTCAGCTTCCTTCATAAACCCTAGCAATTTTATTTCCATTTATCGGATATGGTTAATTTCTAGAAGCTGTAAAATTTTCTGTCTAAAGCACTCCAGAACAATTGTAATTACCAATTTTACTCAAGAATATGTTATCACTAAGGATGTCAGACAGATCCTCTATTACGCTAAATGAGTGAATTCTTGGGCTGTCTACATTTTTAGTATGAGCCATCTCTCATCGGACCCGGATGAGAACAGAGGAGAAGGAACGTTGTTAATCTCCATACAAAACACAAATTTTTAACATAGCAACGAATTGTAAAATATTACCTTTTTTCTTCGTCTCCCCAGTCCCATTCCAGAATTTCATATTAAAGATTATTGTTTCAGTGATATATGACATGTTTTTTAAAATTTGAGAAAGATGGGCAGTGAAATCTCTACTCCAACTCCTCTTCATTCCTGAACTTTCCCACAAACTACACCAACTGAAAATCAACAATTTGATGTTTATATTTCCTTTGAGAGTATAAATGGTATTTTCTTTACCTTAAAATTTGTCCAAGAAAATCTAGAAAATTCTAAAATTGTATATTTGATAAGAGAGACTGGCCATAAAGACTTCTTTTTCATCACAGCTACTTTATAGTATTATCAATGACACATGAATATTGAAGAGGTATTCAGCTATATGAGAAGCCATAGAAAAATCAATAAATAACAAATACTATACAGGAAGGGTATGGCTAAAAGCATTTGTCCCTATGTCTTATTAACAGTGGACAGAATATACTAGATATAAGAGTAAAATTAAAAGTTCTCATCAATGGGGCCAGCCTCGTGGCTGAGTGATTAAGTTCACACACTCAGTGGCCCGGGGTTTCGCCAGTTCAGATCCCAGGCATGGACATGGCACAGCTCATCAGGCCACGCTGAGGCATCGTCCCACATAGCTCAACCAGAGGCACTCACAGCTAGAAGATACAACTACGTACTGGGGGGCTTTGGGGAGGAGGAGGAGAAGAAAAAAAAGAGGAAGATTGGCAACAGGTGCCAATCTTTAAATAAAAACAGTTCTCATCAAAATGGAGCAAAATTTCAGCCCAACAATCACTTTGGGACTATATGCATGTATAATTCTCAATATCCATTTAAAATTTAATAAGCGCTCCAAGAAAAGTTTTCTTAAAACGTAGTTTAGTATAAATCCTAATGATAAATTCAGTATCTACCATAAGTCTCAATGAAACAGTTTAGGAAAAAAGTGATACTAAAGAAAAGAAAGTAGTTACTAAAAACAATTTTTCCCCTGCCTCCATGAAATTCTAATTGTACCTCAATGAGATCTTTAAAGTTATTTTCCACAGTCTATATTTACAGATCTTTCCTCCTATTTCATCCTCAAAGATGGCTAGATATTTTAAAGTTCAGACCTCAACCTAACAATTCAGAAGGGAGTAACATATATTAGAGTTCCCTTGAGCTGATACCAAATTTTTCATTTATTTCTACTGAGAAAAGAAAACTAACCATTTGTCATTTAGTAAGATAATACAATTTTTTCACTGTTGACAGGTGAGACATGGCAATGTTGGGTGTGGGGAAAAGAAAAGAAAAGAGGAAACGATAAGGGATGAAGGCCAGATGTCCCCCTGCCTCTCATCACACAATTTCACTTAAAATAAACAGAGAAAACAGGCGAGAGCCCAGGCCCTATTCAGAGCTGAATGTGGACATCTCTAAAGTCATGCTAACAGGTGTCTGAAACTGACAGACGACACAGAGAGTCACCAATAATGACTACTCAAGCCTTATTAACATAAGGATATACTTAAAAATAAATCCAAGCTCTTTGCTGTTTTTCTCCCTGTGGGTGTCTCACGGATACACGGCTTACTACTGAGCAGAGGAAGGGATCAACGTGTAACATCTTTCCTAAATTCCATTTAGCTTTGACTTCCATGTGATCAACTTCCCATTCTTTTGTTTTTAAAATAAAAATCTGAAAAGTATCAGCATTAACTTTCTACCTACCTTAAAAACCTATTTATGTACATGGCCAGTTTTCATAAAATCCATATCTTAAGTGAAAATATAGATAATTACTTACAGCATATGGTAGGAAGTATTTTTTTTTTAATTTTACATGTTAGGTTAAAAAAATGCCAACTTTTATCTGTGGACACAGAAATGAAATACTGTGCTTAGGTTGTATTTATTGCTATGCACACTATAATCCACAAAATATATACATATGCATAAATTATAGAAACATTTAAATATATACATATAGCATTAAAAAGTCCAAATAATTATTTCTGACATAGACACATCTTGAATAATATGAGACCATACAGAGAGACTGAGTGTGTGTTGTACAGTCAAAGGACAAATTACTGCTGGGAAGAGCTTTTCTTTTAAAGTTTTGCATGAATTTATCATCATTCAGGATGAAAGAGAATAGTGGCTATTTATCCTCAGAAGTGTCAAAGGTTAGCAATATATCCGTGTCTTCCGTATTTCTTGTTCTTCCAGTCACACCACATTGCTTCCTTTGAGGTACAAATTAGAGGACACTCCTTGCTCTACTACTCAGTGATGAGCGTGTGCTATAGAGAGGGCTCGAGACCCCATCCCAGGGACAGGGCCCTGCCAGCCCCGTTACAGGAGTGCGCAGAGCCTCCAGCGAGCATGCTCCACATTTCCCCCTTCTCTATTCTTACTGACCTTTAGTTACTTGCTTCTTATTTTCTGTTGACCAAAAACTGTTAGCACCATTCTACTTTGGACTTTTCTGTTACATTATAAATAACTCCTCTCCATTCCTCTATCCTTCACTAAGACGATTTTTTAAAAAATTAAAACAGTACAGTACTCATGATTGTTTCGTTTTATGTTAACTAGTGACCATGCTTCCTAACACTCTTGAATCACAAGACTTGAATCACCAATCAGTGATTTGTGATCTGTCCCCAAGGTTGGTATTCGGCCAACTGGTGCCCCTCTAGGATGCCTGATTGACAATCCGCAGTGCTTATGTTTTTACAGCCTCCTTGAAATTTCGTTACTCTTGGTTTCCATAATCTCCGTTATTTATAGACTCCACTTGTTCTCAGTGTCCCTGGAATGTTAATGGTTCTCAAAGTTCGTATCCTTTACACTCTTGTCTGTTAGCTGTTTTTCTTGTGGGAATTTACCTACCTCTCTGTTGTTGTTAGTGCCCTTGAGTGAATTCCGGCTCCTAGTGACCCCAGGCTAGCCACCCTGTGTACTGCCCAGTCTTTCTGCACCATCCTCTCACCTTCCGGCGCTGGATCAGATACTGCTTCGCTGCTAGTCATACAGTTTTCATGGTCAATTTTTTTGGAAGTGTGTGGCCAGTTTCTTCTAGTCTGTCTTAGTCTGGAAGTTCTACTGAAACCTGTACAGGTGCCATAGCTTTCAGCATCACAGCAACACACAGCTGCCACAGTATGACAACCAACCGCTGGATGGTGTGGTCCCCTGACTGGGACACTAACCCAGGATGCAGTGAGAGTGCCAGATCTTAACCACTGTCCCACTAGGGCTGGCCTACTTCTATGGCTCAACCTAAATATTCACGCCTCCCAAATCTGTAGCTTTCATTCACCTATCATTCCTGATCTCCAGGTCAATGTTACCAATTTCACATGGGCAAATTCTCCAAATACCTCTAATGTAATTTGCACAAAACTGTTTTTTTTTTTCAGATTCTCCCTTCAGTCCTCCCCCTTTCTTGCCTCAGACTCACACTCCCTCAATTTATCCTGCTCCTATTCATCCTCTAACTTCAATCAAGAGTAGTGGTACCATGTTCACCGAGAAATCAGGGATTCATTCTTGACCCTTACCTCTGTGTCACCTCATACATCTATAGTTCCCCCAAACCTGGAGAGTCTGGATAACAGAGACCTCCCTTCCCCCTTTCTGTATCTGCTGCCCCGTCTCAGTTTAGAGCTTCATCTGCTCTTATCGGCCCCACTGCAGCAGCATCCTGCCGAGCCTCCATGGCTCCAGTCCCCGCTCCCTGAAACTGACCTCCAAGCCAGTCCCAGGGCGATCTTTCTAAAAGTCCAAGCTGAGAACACTGATCCCTCAAGGATTCCTTACGTACGTATAGGATCAGTTCGAAATTGCCCCTGGCGCACTCGGCCCTTCGAAAGCTTTCCCTGGCCTCTGTTCCTATTTTTCTCTAACCTCTCCTTGTACATCTACACGTGGAATCCTTGTTCAGCCGTAAATTGTGTCTCCTCAATGTACTATGCTATGTTTTTGCAACCACTGTGTGGAATGCCTTCCCTTCCACTTCTCTGCCCCAGTAGGAACTGACAGCTTTATGACAAGTGTGAGAGTCAGATGCATCCAAGAAAACGTATCCTAGACTGACGCTACCCCACGGTCACTCTTCAGTTGTCCTTGCCTGCTCGCGATTAGAAATGCCCACACACCTTCCCGGCCCCCCTTTTATATTTAGACCTCTATCTATGGTTGGTTCCTTGCTTTACAAATTCTTTAGGCCACAACCCATCGTTTCACCTCCTATGTCACAGCTTGTTTATGTTTATCTGGCCCAGTGCAAATAAGCTGGTAAGGTGCCCTCTCCGTCTTGGCTTCGGAACCTTCCTCTGGAACCTCTCTCATGGACACTAAGATGGATACAGCCAGAGCGTCCAGTCTAGATTTAGCCCCAGCCAGTTGGTTAATGGCTAGATTGCCTGGTAAAATTCTTCTCATCCTGTAAGTCTCCCTCAAATATTATACTCCTCTGCGAAGCCTTCCCAGTGTCATTAACTCTCAGGCTTTGAATAAATTCCACCTCATAGCTTTCATACCATTGTAATTAACTGCTTGTTTTTCTCCCCCGTTAGACTACAAACTCTTTAAAGGAAGAACGCAGCACTTACTTTATATTAACAATACCAAATAATGTCAGGAATATAGTAGATGCTTAATTACATAATGACTGAAAAACAAAATCTTGTTCAACGTCTTTTTTCTCCAGTGGATATCCCCTTAAGACTGAAGAAATTCACTGTAAGAAGCTCCTATTTCATCTGTGAGATGAAGATCATGGCCCAGGCTTCGGGTTATTCTTTCCAATTTCCATTTGCTTGTTTTTATCTTAGTCTCTTTTGCTTTACCCTCTTGTTTTTATTTCCACTAAATAAACATTTATTAGGTGAATTAAAGAAACAGTAAGTGAATGACTGAATTGATTTAGTGGTACAAATTAAATTACCTCACTATATTTCTATTTTATTTCTTAATATCTTATTAATTAATTAAATATTTCTTATTATCTCTTAATATCTCACTATATTTCCAAGAATAAACATGAGTAATAAACTCTGTTGTGACGGAAGATCTCCAGGATACTTGATTGAGGCCCAAGGCTCCTCCCCAGCCCCCACCCCATTCTGTGGTTATTTACTCCTTCTCATGGCGAGGAAAGATGGTGACTACAGTCTACTTTTCTTCAAGTACACCAAGGCACATGTGTCCTTTCTAAACTGAAGCTTGTCTCTCCATAATAAACATGATGAATTATAAGTGAAAATTTTCTTTACCCCAAATTCCTCTTAGTTTGAAAATTACGTTTGTTTGCTTTTTAGAATATATGGCTTTACAAAAGATTAGAGAAAACTGCACGAGAACATCACACCAACTTTTCACAGCAAGATGGCTGAGAGCACAGGCTAAGCAGACACAGACTGTGCAAGTGTGAATTTCAGGCCACAGCTCATGGCTACACGTGGTAGACATTGCTGACCACCCCTCCAATAGCCGGACCCCACCCCATTTTGTTCACTTTCCTCTGAGGCGCTATTCCGGGGAGAGGCTGAGCCCCTCTCCTTCTACAGGGAGTGAATTTTTGTTGGATTGAGCCCATCTGGGGGTGTTTTTCTCCCTTCCTGGTTTGTGCTTTAAGCCTGAGCATATGAAGGATTCTGGCCAATGAGACATCAGTAGAAGGCAGCCTGCATTCCTCTTCTTAGGAAGAGAGCTGAAGAAAGGGCTTTTCCCTTTGTTTCTGTCTGTGGACAAAGTTCTCCGCCTATGATGCCTGGAAATACGGCAACCATCTTAGTAACTGGTTTGGGCAGGCAAGGACAGCAAAGTAGAAAGACGAAAAGAAAATGGATCTTTGAGGATGTCACTGAGTTAACCAACCCTAGAGTAGCCTTACCTACAGACTTCTTGTTATGTAAGATACTGAAGGCTCTTATTGTTTTGTCTTCTTTTCCTTGTCATCATAAGCATGCTAACTGAAATGCTGTGTGACCTTAGGAAAGTTTCTTAACTTCTCTATGCTTCATTTTCCTCTCTCGTATAAGGTAAATAAAAAGTTAATTAATCCTCACAAGATTCTTGTGAAGATTAAATGATATATGTAAAACACTGAGAACAGTTCTCATTTATAAATATTAAATGTTCAGTAAACAATTTTTATTGTCATTATTATACTTGGCAAATTTAATTATGAAACAAAGAATTGTTTCATCCCTTATGCCTTAAAGGTTACCAAAATAGACGAATAAATTATAAAAGCCAATATTTCTATTTTGCTATGCTATCTATAAAAAAGTAAATTTTATTTTTTATCCCTTGAATCTCTCTCCTCAGTCTATATTAAATTTTTCAAGTAAAACTAATATAAAAATATCTCCTTATTAAGAAAATTTACCCTCAAAAAAAGAAAGAAAAATGAAAGTCATCCCAAAGAAAGTAAAATTTATGTTTAATATGAGCTGAAAATTTCCTATCATTACAGAGCAGAGAAAAATGAGTAAGTCTATGATATCAACTACTCCATCACAGTTCCACAAAGGTTTTCCTATTTTCTATGTAGCGTTTTTTCTACTCTTATGCCAGATCTCTAAGAAGTGGAATCTTGCCAAGAATATAAAAGTCTCTCGAACTCTGTAGCAGTTTTACAAAATTGGCAAATGTCCACAAAGCCTTGAAGAAGGACCACCAAATTCAGCTGAGCTTTGAACTAAAGACCCCGTACAGTCAGGCTCAACTCTGATTGATATGGGGAAAACCAGAGAACTGAATCAGCAGTGGTGGCGGCACAGAGGGGCACTTCTTCAGTTTCTTTGATAACTGCAGACTAGGAAAGGCTTCTACACTGGAGAGAGCAAAACAAACAACTGTTTTAGGAGCACTGGGGCAAATGTGAATAATCTCCTCTTCTGATGTATTTCCCTGATCTCTTAGGGCAAAAAAGTCTCAACAGAACAGGAAGAAAACTGCCTCCTTAACCCCCTGATGACAGAAACAAATTGTCTCGCAGCTCTGGGAAGAGATTTGTCACAAATGTGCAAACCAGACCCTGCATCCTGGACACTGTGCAGAGCTGCAAGATCAGATTTTTAGGGAATTCCAAAGTAATCCTCTAATAACACAAGAGATTTTTTTTAACACAAAGCTCTGACTTGATGTTTAGCATATACGGATTTTGTGCGTGTGTGTGTGTGAGAGATATCAAACGTAATTTTGTTTTTAGTTTAATCACTATCATTAATTTGCCATAATTCTCAAAGTATCGAGGAGACTTTATTTTTCTACCAATGTAGTTTTTGAAAATGCTCACTCTGTTGTTGTTTGATGACATAATTCTATGTCCATAAATGAAATGTCCTCGCGGTAACCTTTCATAAGCACTTCGTATACATCTAAATAAATACAATTTATGCAGTACAAAAAGTAGGAGCTGCAAATAATAGATAGACCTAGAATTCAAATTCTGGCTCTGCCACTTAGCAGATAGGAAATTGAGAAATTACTTAAGGTCACTTGGTGTCTATTTCTTCAACTATAGAATGAAGATGATAAAACCCAATCTTAAAGGAGCATCAGAAGCATTAAATGAGAAAATACACACAGCACCTAGCAGAAGGTTTGGCATACAATAGATGGCCAATAATTGCCAATGTCTATCCCTCAGAACAGAAAAAATAAAAATAACAACAATGACAACAGTTCTAGAATAGGATCCAAATATATTAAGAAATCAAAAAATCCTTTTTATAGAATTTGTGAGTAAATTGGTATAACAGTAGACTCTGCATACATCATCCAAGTATGACAGAAAAGCCAGAATGAACACTCAAGTAAGTATCTATAAGCAATATTCCCAATCAGTCCATTAAACATTAACTAGCCATGTAATATGGGTTGGCAATATAGAGATAAATGGCTACTTCCTAAGGTCAATAGGCTCACAATTAAAGCCAGAGATTTACAAAACTATATTCTTGCAAAGAAAATAATTATGTGTAAGTATGAATGTAGGATGGATATTTAATCCACACTTGAAGGAGAAGGCAGAATCGAAAAAGGCATGCCCAAGTATATGACACCCGCGCTGAGTTTTGAAAGATAAGAATTATGCGGATGTACAAAGTGACGGAGAGTGGGGTTGAGAAGTGGAATGTGACATCTAGGCTAAGGGAGCAGTGGGTGAAAGTCATGAAGACAAAAGAAAGCAGTCTGTATCCTGAGAATTCAAAATTCTTCTGTAAGGCTGCAGCACAGGACTCAAACATGTTTACCAAGAACATCAATATGACATATAGGAATTTCATATTTGGCAGGTACGGGAGCGTGAGGCTGCCAACACTACATAATAGGGTCTTTTCTTTCTGGAAGGCATGTGCAGTACTGGTAGCAAAGAAAAGTGGCAATCTGGATGATAACATTACTCTTGAATTTAAATTGCAGTGGTATACATCCTCAGGACCACCCAATCTTTTGGTGTTCTGAAGAAATGAGTGGCCATATATTTAAGGTATGAGAACACTACCAGCATGGCAAAGAATAGCTTCGACAAAGTACTTGTTCAGACGAAACCCAACTTCAGTCAGATTAGACAGCTAGAACACTAACTGCCAGAACAGCCAGAAGCAGGACGCTGTTAACAATGCGTGAAGACAGGCGCCGAATGAGATACTTGTAAAATAGAAACAAAATGCACTGCAGTGATTTTGGTCCAGAAGCAAATTCACATGTTTACATAAGAATCAGAATAAGGTATAACCCTCTTGGAATATTGCTTAGAATCAGAAAATTATACATCAGAATGGTTTCTTATAAATCATCTTATCCATTAGATTTGAAATAGCAACTGAAAGAACTCCTCCACCTCTACTTCTGGGAGATTTGAACAGAGAAAACGGATCTCCTTATTTTTCTCCTTTCCATTTCCAGAGATTATTGTAGGGGACACATTAACTCAGAATGTGAGATGGCACAAGCTACAGAAAAGTGTAATTTCAAGACCACGCCAGGAGAGCCAGGGAGCAGCCATCAAGTGGCAAACAATCCATAAGCCAGTTACTTTGAAAAGAGCATGGTAATGGTCCCATTCCTTATGTAATATTAACCTCTGAGTACAAAATGATAGTAGCAGGGTTGTGGGCATGGAATCTATAGTTTAGGTTATATTGAGGGAAATATATTTGTTCAGTATGAATCTCTACTGCTCTCCAATAAAAATCACTTATGTATTTGGGAAGGGTCTGCGTGTGTGGATGTGTGTGGGCACATGTTTGTGTTTTATCCAACGGCTGTCCACTGACTACCATGAAGAGTCAAGGAGCACAGCAATACTTGGTATTAGCAGGGAAACCTAAAAGAGATCCAGACTTGGAGCAGAAAAGCCGACCTGGACCCCTCTGCTGGAGCTTCACCACTTTGCGTCATAGTCCCTCTCCCACGCTAAACTGAGTATTTCAGGCTGTAGGATTCATGAATCTCAAAGACTTTCTTGTGTAGAAAGGAAGATGAATTCTAAGGGGACCAAAGTCTATGGGATGGGGTTGCGAGGCGGCAGTTAGAGAGTCAAAATGTAGGTGTTTGAAGAGTTTTGTCAAAAGTCAAAGGGCAGGCTTTAAGTCACAGAGCAAATGAAGTATGTAGGGCTTACGATTTTTAGCTCTTTCCATTTGAACTAGGGGGGAGAGTGATAACATCGATTTTTTTCTATTTTCTTCTATCTTCTACCTTTCATTAATCATCCCCATTTCTTGGGTAAAGATGATGAAAACTGTAGAAAGTTGTGTGGAGAGGTGAGGGGAGATACAGTGAGGAGAAGGTTAAGGTATTAGGCAATAAAAAGAACTGCGGCTTTTCTTAGGTTACCCCTCTCGAGGGCAGGGTAAGGATAGTTGCATCAAGGAGTCAATAGTTCCAGAATTCCAGCTCCTAATGTATCAACGTGAGAAGTAGCCCCAGCAGCACTCAGATCTGCAGGTAGGGCATGAGATGGGGAGAAGCTGCTGCCAAGATGATGTCTCAACAGCACGCTTGAAACTCAACCTCTGCTTACCATGTATCTCAGAGAAGGTGGCCTCTTGGTGACACATAAAACAGATAAGAATAGTTGCCCTACTGAAGCTGGGACAAATTCCAGTTACATATTTCAATTGTTGTAGATTCAGTATCCAGATGTGCAACACTGGAGATGTCACACTTTGAGACAGATGAAGGAAAAAGAAAATTTCAACAGCAGAAAGGAATCAAAGAAAAATTTATGAAAGTGGAGACACACATCTACTCACTCATTTCAAAGCATTTATTAAGAACCAACTCCGTGGGAGGCACTGTGATAGTTGTATAAGGGGATATATAAAGACGAATTAGACATGATTCATGCTTTTAAGAAATGTAAGTAACTTCCAGTTTCTGGGCCAGCATACAAGAAGCTTAGAAGTCACCACTCTGTCCTAACAACAAGTAGAAAGCTGAACACACTGGAAAATCAACAACTCTTCTTAAATCTTTCAGAGAAGTGAGGTCACAAGGCAATGGCTGCCTCTCCCCCCCCCAAATTGGAGAGATTGACAGGCAGATACAGAGATTCACAACTTTTACAACTCACTGAGACAGAAACCCAGAAGCAGAAACCACCACCGGTACTAGCGCTGGGTAGGAATCTAAACTATAATTGATGAAATGCTGAGGCTCACTGTGGACAAGTTTGGGACTTAAAAACTCCAGGGAGACCCAGTCATATGGGGGCCACCACACTTC
Organism: Equus asinus; assembly: GCF_041296235.1. NCBI lineage: Eukaryota > Metazoa > Chordata > Mammalia > Perissodactyla > Equidae > Equus > Equus asinus. The sequence goes on from NC_091792.1 coordinate 4,425,334, forward strand.
TGAGAGTTTTACCTCCAGGAGCTCTATCAGGTCCTCACAGTGAACATTGGAAAAAAACTCCCTCATGCTTCCAGCAGTGGGAGAGGAAAAGGAAACATTTTGAAATACGCCAGAGCATTCTGTTCTTCTCAACAAGGTCTGCCCTCAGGAGAAACCATTTTACCACAGCAAAACCTGCTGGGGTTGGATCAGAGCGTAACTGACCTGGGGAAAGGGAAATACACAACTCCAGTACCCTCTAGCCATCCTGCCCCATGTGAGAGGGGTAAAAACTGAGAAGCACTGTGAAACAGCCCAGAGACACAGGCTCACCCAAAGACTGAGACCTAATCATGGGACTGTGGAATGCTTCCCCTCCCCGCACCTCACCACCACATCACTAAAGGCCTGTTTACTGCAGTTCCTTCTTCCCAGGACATCATGTCCACCTTTCAACAAAAATTTACAGGGCATACTAGAAAAAAAAAAAAAAAAACAAGAGTTTGCAGAGAATGAACAAGCGTCAGAGCCAGAATCAGATACGGCAGGAATGTTGGATTATCAGACCAGGAATTGCTTTAAAACTCTGATGGATATGCTAAGGACTTTAGTAGAAAAAGTAGACAACATGCAAAAACAGATGGGTACTGTAAGCAGAGAGATGGTAATTCTAAGGAAGAATTGAAAAGAAATGCTAGAGATCAAAAACACTGAAACAGAAACGAGGAATGCCGCTGTGGGCTCATTAGCAGTCTGGACATGGCTGACAAAAAAAATCTCTGAGCTTGAGAATATGACAATAGAAATTTCCAAAACTGAAAAGCAAAGCAAAGAAGACAAAACAAAAACCAGAATATCCAAGAACTATGGGACATTTACAAAAGATGTAACATATGCCTAATGAGAATACTAGAAGGAGAAGGAAGAGAGAATGGAAAAGAAGCAACATTGAAAGTCACAAAGACTGAGAATTTCCTCAAACCAATGTCAGACACCAAATCACAGATCCAGGAAGCTCAGAGAACACCAAACAGACAAATGACCAAAACCAAACAAAAACCCTAACAAACTACATCTACTCATATCATATTCAAACTTTAGACAATCAAACATTAAAAAAAGATCTTAGAAAAGCCAAGAGTTGGGGGTTACGTATAGAGGAGCAAAGGTAAGACTTACGTTCAACTTCTCAGAAATCATGCAAGTAAGAAGACAGTGGAGTGAAATGTTTAAAGTGTTGAGAATTCTGTTCCCTGTGAAATTATCCTTCAAAAGTGATGGAGAAATAAAGACTATCTCAGACAAACAAAAATTGAGGGACTTTGTTGCCAGTAGACCTGCCTTGCAAGAAATGGTAAAATAAGTTGTACAGAGAGAAGGCAAATTAAATAACAGAACCTTGGATCTTCATGAAGAAAGGAAGAGCATCAGAGAAGGAGTAAGTGAACGTAAAGTAAAAACTTTTATTTTTCCTATTTTTTTTGTGTGTGAGGACAACTGGCCCTCAGCTAACATCTGTTGCCAATCCTCCTCTTTTTGCTTGAGGAAGATTGTCACTGAGCTAACATCTGTGCCAGTCTTCCTCTATTTTATGTGGGATGCCACCGCAGCATGGCTTCATGAGCAGTGCTAGGTCCTCCTGGGATTCAAAACTGCGAATCCCGGGCCACCGATGCAGAGCGTGCAAACTTAACCACTACACCACCAGGTCAGCCACTATTTTTCCTATTCTTAATTGATCTAACAGATAACAACTTGTTCAAAATAATAACAACAACAATGAATTCAATTATGTATATGTGGATGCTTATGCATGCTTATGTATAAGTGAAATGAATGACGTCAAAGATACAAGGGACGGGAGGAAGGAATTAGGATTATTTTGTTATTATAAGGTATTGGCACCAACCATGAAGTGGTATAGTGTTATTTGAAAGTGGATTCAGATTAGTCGGAAATGTATATAGTGAACTCTAGGGCAACCACTAAAAAAAGTAAAAGAAGAAGCATAATTGGTTATGGTAAGAAAGGAGAGAAAATGGAATCATATAAAATGCTCAATTAAAATTAAAAAAGCCAAAGTATGGAAGACAAAAATAAGAACAAAAAACAAGGGCAACAAATAGAAAACAGTAGCAAATATGGTAAATATTAATCCAACTATATCAACAACCACTTCAAATTTCAATGGTATAAACACAACAGTTAAAACAGAGATTGGATCAAAAACAAAGTGGATCATAAAACAAGACTCAGCTGTATGTTGTCTGTAAGAAACTCACTTCTAATAAAAAGACATAGATTAAAAGTAAAGGGATGGAGAAAGATACACCATGCTAATACTAATCAAAAGAAAGCTGGAGTTGCTGTATTAATTAAAGACAGAGCTGACTTCAGAGCAAGGAAAGTTACCAGGGATAGAGGGCATTACACAATAGTAAAGGGGTAGGTACTCCAAGGAGACATAACAATCCTTAATGCGAATGCACCTAACAAAAGAGCATCAAGTCGTCTGAGGCAAAAACTGATAGAATTGCAAGCAGGAATAGATAAATCCACATTATATTTGGAGACTTCAGTACCCTCTATCAGAAATGGACAAATCTAGCAGGAAGAAAATCAGTAAGGACATAGTTAAATTTAACAGCACCATCAATCAACTGGATAGAATTGACATCTATGGACTACTTTATCCAACAACAGCACATTACACATTCTTTTCAAGCACACATGGAACGTTCACCAATATAGACCACATTTTGGGTCATAAAACATACATTAAGAAATTTAAAAGAATAGAAGTTATACAACTGTTCTCAGACCACAGTGGATTTAAACCAGAAATAAATAACAGAAAGATAGCTAGAAAATCCTAAAATATTTGGACATTAAAAAAATACTTCTATACTACGATTCCAACTATATGACATTCTGGAAAAGGCAAAACTATGGAAACAATAAAAAGATCAGTGGTTGCCAGGGTTTGGGGGATGGGGAGAGGGATGAATAGGCAGACCACAGATGCTTTTTAAGGTAGTGAAACTACACTGTATGATAGCATAACGATAAATATGTCATTATACATTTGTCCAAACCCACAGAATGCATAACATTGAGTGAACCATAATGTAAACTATGGACATTGGGTTATTATGATGCATCTATGCAGTTTCATCAATTGTAACAAATGTACCACTCTGGTGGGGGATGTTGATAACTGGGGAGAGTATGCGTCTGTGGAGGCAGGGAATATATGGGAAATCTCTGTACCGTCCCTTCAATTTTGCTATAAACCTAAAACTGCTCTAAAAAAATAAAAGTCTTAATTTTCAAAAACACTTCTTAATAATACATGGGTCAAAGATGAAATTGCAAGAGATGTTAAAAGAAATATTTTGAACTAAATGAAAATAAAAACACATCAAACCAAAAGTTGGTTCTTTGAAAAAAATCAATAAAATTGATAAGCTTCTAACTCGGCTAGCTAAGAAAAAGAGAAGACATAAATTAATATCAGAAATGAGAGAGTAGACATCATTAATAAACAGGGCCAGTCCCAGTGGCCTAGTGGTTAACTTTGGCACATTCTGCTTCAGTGGCCTAGGTTCCATTCCCAGGCATGGACCTACACCACTCCAGTACTCGTCTATCAGTGGCCATGCTGTGACGGCAGCTCACATACAAAATAGAGGAAGACTGGCAACAGATGTTAACTCAGGATGAATCTTTCTCAGCAAAAAAAAGAACAAAGGATAATAAAGGAAGACTATGAAAAAATTGATGCCTACAAATCTGCCACCTAGATGAAATGGATCAATTCTTTGAAAGACACAATCTGCCAAAACTTACTCAAGAAGAAACACACAATCTGAGTAGGCCTATATCTATTAAAGAAATTGAATAAATAATTAATAACCTTCAAAAACAGAAAGTACCAGGCCCAAGTGTTCACTGGTGATTTCTACTAAATATTTAAGGAAGAAGCTATAGCAATTCTCTACAATCTCTTCCAGAAGATAGAGGCAGAAGGAATACTTCCTAACTTACTCTTTGAGGCCAATATTACCTTAATATCAAAATCAGACAAAGATGTTACAAGAAAAGAAAACTACAGACCAACATCTCTCATGAACATACATGCAAAAGTCCTCAAGAAAATTTTAGCAAATTAAATCCAACAATGTGTGAAAAGAATTATACACCATGGCCAAGTAGGATTTATCTCAGACAGGAAAGGCTGGCTCAACATTTGAAAATCAATTAATGCAATCCATCACATCAACAAGCTAAAGAAGAAAAATCACATGATCATATACGTCGATACAGAAAAGCATTTGATAAAATCCAATGCCCATTCATGATGAAAACTCTCAGCAAAGTAGGAATAGCAGAAAACTTCCTCAACTTGATAAAAACATCTACAAACAAACTTACTGATAACATCATACTTAATGGTGAGAAACTCAAAGCTTTCCTGCTAAGACCAGGGAAAAGGCAAGATGTCTTCTCTCACCACTGCTTTTCAGAATCACATTGCAAGTCCTAGCTAATACAGTAAGACAAGACAAGGCATACAGATTGTGAAGGAAGAGATAAAGTTGTCTTTGTTTGCAAATGACATGATTGTCTATGTAGAAAATCCAAAAGGATCAACAATAGCAACAAAAAACTTCCGGAACTAATAAGCAATTTTAGCAAGGTTGGAGGATACAAGGTTAATATACAAAAGACAATCACTTTATTATATACCAGCAATGAACAAATGGAATTTGAAATTGAAAACACATTACCATTTACATTTGCACCCAAAAAAATCGAAATACTTAGGCATAAATCTAACAAAATATGTACAAGATCTATTTGAGGAAAACTACAAAACTCTGATGAACAAAATCAAATAAGAACTAAAAGAATGGAGAAATATTCCATGTTCATGGACAAAAAGACTCAATATTGTCAAGATATCATTTCTTCCCAATTTGATCTATAGATTCAACACAATCCTAATCAAGATCACTGCAAGTCATTTTGTAGATATCAACAAACTGATCCTAAAGTTTATATGGAGAGTAAAAAGATCCAGAATAGCCAACTCAGTGTTAAAGAAGAACAAAATTGGAGGATTGACCCTACCCAATTTCAAGACTTACTATAAAGCTAGAGTGGTCAAGAGAGTGTGGTACTGGTGAGAGAACAGACAAATAGATCAATGAAACAGAATAGAGGTCCCAGAAATAGACCCACATAAATACAATCAACTGATCTTTGACAAAGGAGCAAAGGTATACAATGGAGCGAAGACAATCTTTTCAACAAATGGTGCTGGAAGAACTGGACATCCACATGTAAAAGAATGAATCTAGATCCAGACTTTACACTCTTTGAAAAGATTAACTCAAATTGGATCATTGATTTAAATGTACATTGTGAAACTATAAAACTCCTGGAAGATGACACAGGAGAAAACCTAGATGACCTTTGTTATGGTGATGCCTTTTTAAATACAACACCAAAGGTACAATTCACGAAAGAAATAATTGATAAGCTGGACTTCAATAAAATTAAAAACCCCTGCCCTGCAAAAGACAATGTCAAGAGAATGAGCAGACAAGGCACACAGACTGGGAGAAGATATTCGCAAAAGTCAAATCTGATAAAGGACTATCTTACAAAATATACAAAGAACTCTTAAAACCAACAATAAGAAAATGAACAGTCCAATTTAAAAATGGGCCAAAGATCTGAACAGACACCTCACCGAAGATATACAGATGGCAAGTAAGATATGAAATCATCCATAAACAGGCAATTTCAAATTAAAGCAATGAGATACTACCATACTACCTATCAGAATGGCCAAAATCCAGAACACTGACAACACTAAATGCTGACAAGGGTGTGGGGCAACAGGAATCACTCACTGCTGATGGGAACGCAATAATGGTACAGCCACTTTGGAAGAAAGTTTTGCAGTTTCTCACAAAACTAAACATATTATTACCATATAATCCAGCAATCCTGCTTCTTGATATTTACCCAAATGAACTGAAAACTCATGTCCACACAAAAACCTGCACACAGATATTTACAGCCACTTTATTCCTAATTGTCAAAACTTGGAAACATCTAAAATATCCTTCAGTAGGTGAATGGATAAACTGCGGTACATTCAGACAATGCAATATTAATCAGAACTAAAAAGAAATGAGCTATCAAATCATGAAATGACATGGAGAAAACTTAAATGCATATTACTAAGTGAAAGAGGCCAATCTGAGAAGGCTGCATACTGTATGATTCTGACTACAAGACATTTGGGAAAAGGCAAACAATGGAAGTAGTAAAGGATCAGTGGTTGCCAGGGGTTAGATGAGAGAGAGGGTTGAACAGATGGCACACAGAGGATTTTGAGGGCGAGGAAACTATTCTGTATGCTACTACAGTGGTGGACACATGTCATTATACATTTGTCAAAACTCATAAGACGTATAATACCAAGAGTGAGCCCTAACATCAACTATGGACTTTGATGATGATGTGTCAACATAGGTTTATCAACTGTAAAAAATGTACCAGTCTGGTTTAGGGTGTTCACAGCGGGGGAAGTTGCAGGGAGTGGGGGGCTAATGGGTATGTGGACAACAGATACATAGGAAACTTTGGTATTTTCCACTTAATTTTGCTGTGAACCTAAAACTGCTCTAAAAAATAAACTTGTTAATTTTAAAAAAAAAGAAACAAATTCATCAGCAAAAGTAGATAGAATATAAGGTGTGCTGAAGATGCCCACAAAGAAAATGCTGTGGAAATTAGGAAAGGAAGACATTACTTACACGTTGTAATATGTAAGTTACAACTATAATAACTTTGATTATAGGACTGTGAAGAATTCTCAGTGAACTTTCTAACAGAAATTATGCACAATCCTAACTGAGAGACATTTTGGGCTGTGAGCATATCAAGGACAGGAAAAAATATATATATATATGTATGTACAATTTTTAGTTATACCAAAAAGGTATATTTGATACGAAATCTACTGAGCAAAAACTTTCCAGGAAAAATATGTGAACTGTGAACACAGAGAAAAATATTTCTTGAATTACCCACATTGACAGTCCTCAAAAATAAGGCAATCCCAATTAAAGAAAGTAGAGTAGAAAAGCATAAGGACAGTAATGATTTCTGAAAGATTTCACCTTGCGCTGTCCATCACTATTCACGTTCATCATAGTCGGGTGATGTTGTTAGCTATCTGCAATTAGCTTATTCAATAAAAGAAGCTTTACTTAATAAATACATAATGAAAGAATATTTTACTTACTAAAAGAAGTAAAATTTAACTATTGCAGACCCTCTAAGGTTATGCAAGAGGAATCAAATATTCTTATAATTAATCCCATGATTTAAGGGTCATGAAACTTCTTCCAAAAGATCCCAATGATATTTATTTGATTTCAAGTGTAGAGCAAAATATAATGACTGATGTGTGGAGTGATTAACCCTTTTCTCTGTTGACAAGAACTTTAATAAGCATATCTTCCCTCCTCAAAAAATAAACAGCAACTAGAAAAATAAGGAGCCAATGTTAGTGATACAAGACTTACTGCTCAAATCACAGACTTTGTGCTTTAAATTTAAATCTAGAGATCTTTGTTTAACAAAGCAAAATCATATCATTCTATGTCCTTCTAAATGAAAACTTATTTTTCATTATTTTCACAATCTGATCTACATTAAAGCAAGAAAAAAGTTCCTAGCCCATATTAATAAAGTTTTTGAATGGATGAATAAATAAGTTGCTGTGATTATATTATAGCAAAAATAGGGCTTAGGTAAATCAATAAGTACATGGAAATACAAACAATAAAGTATATTGAACTTCTCCCTAACAAAATAGATACATAGCCATATGTTTATTTTTGGGCCAAAGATTAAGAAATAAGACATTTCAGGGGCTGGCCTGGTGGCATAGTGGTAGAGTTTGTGGGTTTGGATCCTGGGTGTGGACATACAGACCACTATCAAGCCATGCTGTGGTGGCATCCCACATATAAAATAGAGGAAGATTGGCACAGATGGTAGCTCAGGGTGAATCTTCCTCAAGCAAAAAGAGGAAGTTTGGTGACAAACATTAGCTCAGGGCCAATCTTCCTCACCAAAAAATAAAAACAAAAAACAAGGACTAAGGCATTTTACAGTTACAAAGAAAAATTATTCTTTTGATGATATTGGACTTTAAAAAATGAAATTATTTCCATGTTTGTCCAAGAAACCATGATATATTTATAATTACTCTATTGTTCATGGACATGGGCCTGGGCTTTAAAGCCATCATGATTACTTCTGTCTCCCTAGAATTTCTCCATCTTGAAACCCTGAATCTCCTGATCCTTGCTCACCACCTCTGACACACAAATGCAACAAATGGCAAGGTCATCTTATACAAGTTGAGGGACAGATACATAAAATCAACACGCTACTTCAACCCATTCTCCCCAGTCTCAGATTTTACACTGATGACGTTAGATCAAAACTTCACAGCATGTTTGATTCGTGAAGAAAAAGAAATTCATAAAGTGCAAAACTAGAAATACAAGAGGGAAAACACTACTTTCTCTGACCATTTTTATCCCGCTGTTTCAGGCACTGACGTTGTGTTTAAAACATATCAAGTCAGGATTTTACTTTGTGCAAGAAAGTATTTTTGACAATATCTGCTCCTATTTAATCAGTGTTTAATTTCATGCAGTAAGATAGCTATTCAGTTTACACCCCCCACCCCTGCCCCACATATTTCTCAGCATTTTTTCCTAACTTAAATTGAAGGTTTTAATTAATGTCCTAAAACATAACGTTAAATTACACCATGCAATTATGTGGGCAAAGTACTCAGTGGAGGCCAGACATTATTAGCTATAATCATCCTCTAAAATAAAAGTCTAAATATATGATTTTGTGAAATTTTCCATTCTGGCTACAACCTCTCCCTAACAATACACAAACTTTTTAATTTTATTTTTCTCTTCTTAAAAAAGATTGTTTTTAAGAGATTATCACATAAGAGTACATGAGCTCACGTAGAAGGACAAACGTTGAAATGTTTTCTTTATTTTCCTTCCAGATTCTAATCTGTTATTGCTAGTGGAGAATGATACCTCTAAAAAAAAAGGTGTGTTAACTGTTGAAAAGTAATACTTTTCCTTCTACAGCAGAAACCCAATAACAAATGCAAAATGGTCCATCTCAGCTTGAATTGTCCTAATTCTTAGAGAGGAAGATTTCTACCCAAAATCAAAGAAGCAAAACACCAATTTATATGGCCAAAAACTCAGCGCTACTAATTCATTATCTTCTTTGGATAGAAAAACATAGCAAAAGATAAAAAATATTATTATTATTATTTTGTGTGTGTGTGTGTGTGTGTGAGGAAGATTGTCACTAACATCCAGGCCTATCTTCCCCTATTTTGCATGTAGGATGCCACCACAGCATGGCTTGATGAGTGGTGTGTAGGTCCCCACCCAGGATATGAACCCCTGAACCCCATGCCACTGAAGCGGAATGAATAAACTTAACCACTACGCCACCAGGCCAGCCCCCAAAAGTATTATTTCTATTCCCCCTTCTCCTATAACTGGGAATTCCTCAATGAATACACTTAACTGTTTGATACTTGGTTGAGTGTCCTGAGAGCCTAAAGTAGCCAACTTATTTATCATGTTTGGTTAATACTTATGGAATTTTAAAAAACAAAGAGAACCCCAATTTTTTTTCCCTAGAATAACAACAAGATCAAGCAGAAGTATTCTGAGATGGAATTCCACCCAACAAGACTCCACTCTCCAGTAGAACCTATGTCTACGGATGGAAAATCATTTTCCTAAGAGCTATCGAAGAGATGTGTAAACTGAAACTTTATTTCTACAAAGCACGTGTGGAGGGAAAGCAGGTAGCAGATTGCTGTCCCTTAGGGACAAACCATGATGGTATTACATCACTAACGATTACAGAGTTTTTTCCAAGACAGTTGCTGTAATCCAGGTAGACCATTCAACACACAGATTTACCCCCAGTGAAAAGAAGACAGCTTTCTCAGGAAGTGGCACTTGTAAATTACAGGAACTTTGTGCTGAGTGCAGCTGGCAGGGTGCTGAACACCCGATTTCTTTCAATGGGTATATTTTCATGCTCAGTCTAAAGCTGCCCTGAATGAATCTTCAAAATCTGAGACTAAAATAGGCAATTTCAATACATCTTCTTAAACAACGTACTTCTGGAGTATAAAACTGCCAATACTTCATTTCTCTATGAAATTATTAATCTTAAGGTCTCTGTGCTCATGATCATTGGCTGAGAAGTCTAGTAGTTGTTAGAAAAGGTATTGTAACATCATTATTATTATTGTAATCATCATCAATTTGCAGACCTGGAATCAGTAATCTCTCTCCACTAAGGAGTCAACTGCAGAAGGATCAACTCTGGTAGGAAACAGGTGACAGTTGTCCCACTTTTGAGGTCCCAGAGGGGGAGAAGATAGAAATTGCAATTGATAGTAGATATAAACATAGAAAGAATGAGTAAGTGAACATGATTTCAACATCAAATAAAAACGTTTGCCATTTTTTCTGGTAAGATTAAATAGCAATATTTTATAATTTTAAAAATATAACCTATTAACAGTTCCTCCTTTGAAGGAAACAAAAAGGTGGGAAGAGACGCACATGATATCTCCAATTCCTATTCCAACACAACATTTTCTTCTCCTTCACCAAGTCTGTGATTATTTCCTATGTGTTGTATTGTGCTGTAGTATTCTTTTTTAGGAAGAAAATACATTATGTGGGAAATTTTCATTATTTTGCTAATTGAAAGGAAAAGAGGTTCAAAAAACAGATTTTTTTAAATTAAGTCCTGTGATGAACAAAAAGTAAAGCGCACAAAAGAAAAACATTCTTCATGATAAATGTTGACATTCTTTCTAAAACAAGACAAACAATCATTTGAGGCCCATTTACTTCATTTTGTATACAACTCCTCTTAAATCGAGACTTTCAAGGAATCAGAATATATTTGCAAACAATGAAATTCACACCTTCAATTCATCTCTGCAGACAAGAAGGGGAACAAAGCTGCCTAACCTGCTGTGCTCTGATTGGAGCAAAGAATTCAAGAGTATTTCATTACCTTATCATCTCATCCTGTCCTGACACTAACACAAAACACAATAATATGTTGGGACGTGATAGAAACCCAAACCAGTGCACATTTTAATAATGTCCCAGAGTATGGAAGCTCTTCTTGTTTTAAGGACAAAAGAAACTAAATTGTACCAGATATCTGCCACAGTCTGACACAAGGTCTACGGCATTTATACCAAGCATTAGGAAGACACCTGATAACTGTCATCAAAGCTATGAGATTCTAGCTCCCAGGACACCTCTCGTCACTTCCCTTTTACAGTCTCACTTTCCCAACTCAATTTCATTCATTAAAGAATTAAAGACAGAAACAATAGAAATGGAGAAAGAGATAAAAACTTCACAATACTGAATCAGAATCACTCACCATCAGGCAGAGCATTACACTGGTACAGCACGTCATTTCCCAGCCACAAAAGATCCTGAAGTGCTTAGACAGATTTGAGTGTTAGGACTATGCCTTCATTCCTTAGTATGTGCTGCTCGAATTAAACATTTATAAGGTATAGTGAAACCTTGACATGGCTTGGTCATAATTTGGTCCATTACACTTTCCAATACTCAAAGAGAGAATTAGTTACTGATGCATAAGCAAACTCTAGTTGAAACAGTATGTTAAAGTAGAAGAATCATTGATTTTGGATTCAGAAGTTTGTGGCACATAAACACAGCTCCATCATGATTAGCTGGAGATCTCAGAAACGTTGCTCCCTGAGCCTTAGATTCCTCATTGGTAAAAGAAAAAAAAACAAAAGCAAAAACAAAAGAGGGCAGTGAAACCAACCTCGAAGGGCAGGAATGAAGATTAAATGGACTACAAATCACTTAGTACTTAGTAAACCGGAAATGTTAGGTTTTTTTACTCGAGATATTGTATATTTACATTATATACCTATGTACAACCTGGATCTAGTTGGTAAAGAAATATTATTGAACGTGGTGATGGTGCAGTGGCCATAGTCAGCATGTGAGTGGGGAACAGTGTACTTGATCCTGTCTGTACCACAATCTTGAACACAACTCCCAGACACCCATGTAAACAAACGGATGGAATCACTCATGCTTTATGATTTTTCAGTTTAAGTGATTTTAAATCTTGTATAAAAGAAACTTAAATAGAATTGAAATTGTCAAAAATGATAAGAAATGACAAAATTATTCCCCAATATGCCTCCTCTGTTATCTAAAGATATGATATCATCTATTTTAGCAACCGAGTCCCCCTCTCCCAGGAATACCTCTGCCCATAGATCATGGCAAGGACTCAGCCTTGCAGCCAGCTCTGCGCCAAAGGGGATTTGGCTTCTCTGTGCCTGAAACATACTGGAACACCACAGTTAGTGCTTAGCCTTGGCCAAGGAACACCCACCCTAGCTTAAGAGTCAAGCTACTCCTGGGAACTGGTCCTGATGAAGCTGTTATCCTGCTGTGCATCCCGGAGTCAGTCAGTGACTTTACACCAGTGTAAGACTACAACAAGGGCCCATGGTACACTGGCAGAAACCTTACCAGGGTGATTTCAGGGGATTGTCTGCTAATCACCAAAGTCTCCTTTGGAGAAGAGAGAATCAGAGAAGCTGGCATCCAAGGTCCCTTCTGGCTTGTCTGCCCCAAACCAGTATTACTTGTGGAACTTTAAACCATGGTAAGAGCATGTTGTGCTACAACAAGTGTGAGAGTGGGAGAGGGAGAGCAGGGGACTTCCCAACTGGGGACACTGAAACCACAGATTCCAAGACTAGAGAGTCTGATTCAACAAGTCTAAGGGGGACCCAGAGATAGGCAATTTATGACGCTCTGCAGGTGATTCTGATGTACAACCAAGTTTGGGGATAAGCGAAATAAAAGCACGTATTTCTTTAGTAGTACCTTTTCCCCTCTTGTTTTTTGTTTTTTATTTTAAAGATTGGCACCTGAGTTAACATCTGTTACCAATCCTTTTTTTTCCTTCTTCTCCCCAAAGCCCCCCAGTACATAGTTGTATATTCTAGTTGTGAGTGCCTCTGGTTGTGCTGTGTGGGACGCCGCCTCAGCATGGCCTGATGAGAGGTGCCGTGTCCATGCCCAGGATCCTAACCAGTGAAACCCTGGGCCACTAAAGCGGAGGGCGCGAACTTAACCACTTTGCCACGGGGCCAGCCCCTCCCTCCTTGTTTTGTTTTGCTTTTAATTGTGGTAAAATATGCATAACATAAATCTAACCAGTTTAACCATTTTTAAGTGTACAGTTTAGTGGCAATAAGGACATTCACATTTTCCTGCCATCATCACCACCATCCATCTCCAGGACTCTTTCCATCTTGCAAAACTGAAACTCTAGACCCCTTAAACACTTTTTGTCAAATAATTTCCATAATTTTTCACTCAAATTCCAACTGCTGTGCTCAAATCTAACACATATTATAAAGTAACTTCTCATTTTCTTCAAAACAAAAAAAAATGTCCCAGAGAGATAACACAAAAATGCTCAGAGAGGACAATTTATGATTAACATGAATTTGAGTTTAATGGTGATTATATGATATGATGACACTGAAACCTGGGCCAAGCTTGGCTTTGATTTGTGGAATTTGCCCCATTCCCTCGAGAGATGTCTAATGCTATCTTTTCACCTAACAGCATTTCTGCCAATAAACCACACTACATTTCCATTCCTGCTGGATTGTCAGACTACAATAACAAGCTATGGCAGATTATAGAGAGTTAGCCAAGCTTATTAAGCCTTTCAGGGAAAGTCTCTAAATTGTCCCTCTCTCTTGCAAAAATAAAGTTGTTTAAGAATAAAAGAACTGCAAAGTTCTGAGAGGAGATAACAGAAAATTCCTTGGCTTCACAAAGCAATTAATTATTTATTAAACTCATCTTTCCACAGAACATACACACATTAATCACTAAAATCCCTCAAGTCCATAGAGACTAAGATAGGCCATACTGATGAGGACGATTAAAGTTAAAAAAACAGGAGCATTTGAATTTTCGCTCTGTTCCAGGTAGTGCTTATCTGTATAATATTATGTCACTCTCTACACTGGAATAGGCACTAAAAGGTCATACAAAAGACATACAAAGTCCCTGCTTTCAAAATACTTAAAATTTAGCTGAGAAAACACAGCATACACCCAAAAAAAAAAGATAATAAGATAGTCTATAAATAGATGTCAAAATAAATGGCACAGAAAAAATAATATAAGAATTCAGACTAGAAAGAATATAGGAATATAGGATGGGGTGATCAGCCAAGGATGATTTCAAGGAGGGGGAAATCATGCTAAAGCCTGAAGGATGAATATTATTTTTATAACTGAAAAGACGAAGGAGAGAAGCAAACAAGAAAAAAAGCTTGAGCAAAATCATAGATATGAGAAATGAGTGCATTGGGTTCAAGCAAACAAGTTAAGAAGGAGAATCTGGTTTCGTTGGGAGCCTAACTTTAGAGGAACGCCGGGGTAAAACAGTGGTAGCTTCAATGGGGTTAACACGTGGGCGAAGAAGAAGGACTTTAAAAACTAATCTGAAATATTTGGACTTTATCCTGTATGCCAGTGATCGTGAAACATTTTTGGTCATGTGACTCAATTTTGAATCTGCATTCATAACATATTTATGTTTATTTATAAATTACAAATGATTGAACCATTAGTTACATTCATATACAAAAAGAGATTTTAAAAGAATGATATAAAAAATAAATAAAAAATAATTTCAAATATCTTGCTAATCATGATAGTTTCATATCATCATTACTTAATATCTTAAGGCACAATATCTACTGGGGATGAGTTTCAGCATAATGGTAGTGAATGAAAGTTCATATTTCTAACAATGTTTTGGCTTATTTCAGAGTCTCATTAGATAATCATGTTTAACCTTTTATGACAAAGAGCTCTTAAGAGGAGATGAAGAAGAGGTGGTTCTGCCATTTTTGAAGACTTAGTATGAAAAAAAGAAAAACATCTCAGTAATATTTTTGTTAACTTTTAAAATGAATATTTTGGATACAACTGGTTAAAATATATTATTAAAATTAATTTCACTTATTTCTTTTTGCTTTTTAAGCATAGCTATTAGAAAATTTGAAATTGCATATGTGGTTAGCATTCTGCTTCCATTGGACAGCACTGCTCTAGATACTGAAATGGCTGCAATGTAAAAAGTGATGAAAGCAAGGTTATTCTGAACAAAGTTTTAACATACTGTTATACTCAACTGCCTGACTTAGATTATCTTTTGTGTATATATACACACACACACATACAGATATTCAATGGGAATATACAAGGAAAAAAGATGAGGGGAGTCCATGAGTATGGAACAGGGAAATGAAAGATATGTGATCAAGACATTGCCAACCAGGGCAGTAAAACTCCTCCTCTTAGACATCATTATCCAGCTGTAATGTGTATTCAGGTGAGGAAGAGTCAGTGCACATGGAAAGGCGGGAATACCAAGGCAAATCCATCACAGAAGCCAGCCCTCCTTACCTCCACCTTCACCAGGAACTGAGCCAGTGCACATGAATAGTGACACTGCAGGGCCAGACACCCTGCAGTGCCAGACAGGGAGCATGTGCAACTGCAGGACAATGCCAGCACACTCGCCAATGACACCACTTAACAGAAGATGGAGAGACAAAGTGATGCTTCCAGCTCTCCCCTCGCTACCAAGCTACCATGGAGTCAGACAGGAAGGAGAACTATCCTCTGACAGAGACAAAGGTCTCTAAGTTCATCATAACTAGATTTGGAGCCTCATGTGCTGAAAAGTGCCAGTGAGGTTTTAAGATTAAAAATATTAGATTTGAAAAAGAAAACAAAATAGGGGTAGAGGGATGGCTAGTCATAAATGCACCAATAGACAGTGTCACACAGAGAGACAGTGGTTGGTGCTCATTCAAGCAGCAGTATCTCTGGAAGGGAAAGCCATGAGACAGTAAATAGTCTAGAGTCTAAGATAGATAGACAGACAGATAGATAGATGGATGGATAGATAGATAGTTTTAGTCTGTTCTTGCAATTTCGCTCCCAAATTCTCAAGAAAAGTTTTCAAAGAGGCTACTTCCGACACTCTTTGAAAAACTAACTTTCTTGGAACCCAGTACTGCAGGCTCAGCTATAATCGGCAGGTGAGAAATAAGGGTCTTACCTCAGATTTGCCTTTACCCACTCTTATTCTTGACAATATGTAAAAGAATTTTAATTTAAATCAAGTCTCAAATGTTTAATAATTTAATTCATGAGCCACATTTTGAATGAATTATATCACAACATTAATTTAATCATAGAATCTATTTTTTTAAAGTAAAAGGAGAAATTTCAGTAAGCTATTAGGAAAACCTATTGAGCCCAAATAAAGGTTTTGATACATTAGAATGTATTTTCTGGGGTTATGCATTATCCTCTGAAGATAAGGAAATGATGATACACATTGTTTTCATTTTTAGAAGATTTAAGAAGAGAAAGGATAACCTTCAAAGCTTCTTCGAATAATATAATTCTTTAAACCTTCCAGGGTCTGACAGTACTTTGTGAAAATATGTTCTGCTTTGATTTTTCCACTTGCAAATACTGAATAGTAGTATTTAGAGCTGTGAGTGTTAATTTATGGTGATATACTGTGGCACAAAAGGAGGAGTATTAGTTTTACATATCCATTTACATTTTTCCTAAGGAAATACTTAATTTGAGGACCTGACTTTTTCCTCCAGAAAATGAGGACATTCATTGTTGTTTAGAAAGACAACTTTTAACATAGAGCGCCTTTACGACATGGGTTACAACAACATCTACCACAGCTGACTAGAGCCACGGACCTATCGACAGATCTACACCACAGCCCTAGGTTCAAAGATAAGATATAAGCCCTCTCATTCCTCACACGATATTTAGTATGAAATATCTGTAAGGAACCAATTTTTCAATTTCAATTTGTGCAAGTGTTGGAGAATTAATACATTTTCTTATTATATGATATTAAAGGAAGTTTTGCTGCTGAGACCCAAGTAATAAAAGAAAAAATTGAACTGAAACACTAGATCCTATTTTAAACCTATGTTTTGCTATTGTCCAATACTGTCTAGTATCTACTATGATGACTTACAGGGTTTTTTTCATAAATCCATCTATTAAGTACTTGACCATAAGGAAATGTTGAAGAAAGAAATATTCATAGTACAGATTAAGAAAATAATTAGCAGAGATTCAATTATTCACCAAGAAAGGACCTAACTTGCTCAATGTGAATCAGGAAAATGTCGTCTCCTTATCAAAATGTTCATATAGCTATCAGTGGTTATTATAGGAACTTGTATAAGGGCAGGAATTTATTACCTTCTTAAAAAATTATTACTACAGCACTCTGTGTGTAAAAGGTAGTTGGCACACCGTAGGTACCTGATAAATATTTTCTTAAGTGAAGGAACGGATAAACTGCTTGAATCTATTAATTCAACTTTTCCTTCAACAAACACTTATGAACATATGGAGACACTACACAGACACTCGAGATAAAGACGAACAAGACATGGTCCTCAGCCTCAAAAAACTCTCAGTCAGTGGAAAGAAGATAAAAAACAGATAATAACAGTGAACTGTGGCAAGTACAATGATTCCGATTTTCACAGAATTCTATGTGCACACATTGAACATATCGTGGGAGGACTGTGGGGAGACGGACAGGAGTCAGGAAATGTTTCTTGAAAGAAATGAGTATTAAATGATGCACAAAGGAAAGAACACCTCAGACAGAGAGAAGCAGAAAAATGAGAAAAAGAAAGGGATGCTCAGAAACGACAAGTTCCACATGGCTGTGGATTACTTGAAAGACAGAGAGCTGGAAAGAAAGACAGAGGTGAGATCTAGAACTTGTTTTTGTTTTCTTAGGAGTAATTGGGAGGCTTTAAAAGACTTAAGTGGGTTTTTATATTAGATAATTACTCTGGCAACTATCAAAGATCAATTAGACTGAAGGTGGAATGGTTCCAGTCTTCAAGGAGAGAACTGATAAGGGCTTGAACTAAACAGTAGCATCTGCAAGCAGCAGAGAATCTGATCCCACAATGCTTAGGACAGCAATTCTCAATCTCCAGTGTCTACTGGAACCAGGGAGAGGCCAGCTTCAAACTACCCACGGTCCCTCCACTCCTAAGGATTTCCCCTAAGGAGTGCACTCTCACCTCCAGTGAGAATCACTGACATCATGATCTGTTACTAATGATGTCTAGAATTGTGTCATAGTTTTCAGGTGTTTAGTGAGAAAAAGGTCGAGAACAACGTATTCAGAAAGTAAAGCCACCTGGACTTGGTAAATAAATGATTGTATAGAGGAGTGGATGATGGAAAAGAAGGAATCTAGAACCATTGTGTGAACTGGATGATGATAGAGCCATCAACTGACATAGGCAAGAAGGTGCAGAGAATAAGCGAGCTTAGAGTCTGAGGTGCTTGCGGGATATCTAGGTGGAAAGGTCAACAGGGGTTGGAAATAAAAGTCTGACATTTGGAAAAGAAGTTTGTGCTGGATTTTGAAGTCGTCAGAATATAGACGACAGATAAGATGCACAAAAGGAATCTCTTGTAGACCAAGAAGAATTGAAGAGTGAAAATAGAACCTGTGGAGTCCTCCTTAGGGAGCGGGGAAGGGGAAGCTCAAGAAGGCGACTGAGAAGAAATTGCAAAGATAAAAAAAGGTGAAGGAGGAGGAGGAGTAGGAAGAGTGCGGGATTGGGGGAGAAGCACCCCAGGAGAGTGGAATCTGGAAACTCCCAAGTAAAGAGAGTTTCAAAAAAGAAGCGGTGATCAAGAATGAGATGCAGGAGAAAGGTCCAGTTAGAGCAGCACGTGGAGCCCCTGCTTTTGGCAGCAAGCTGGCACTGGTGAGCTTGACCAGAGGAAATCCTACGGAGCCCTGGAGGCAGAGGCAGGTCAGGTGGATTGAGGAGGAGCAGGAAATGACTCAAGTGTAAAGAGATGGCTCCCTGAAGAAGTTAAAATATCTTAATTCTTTCTTGCTGCACTGCTTCATTACTGTGTTCACTCACTAAAAAGAACTTGTTCTTCTTACTTTTTTAATTAAAAAAGAAATACATAACCACATGAAGTTGCCCCAGATGTGAAGCCAGGAAATACAAACTATTATGTCCACATTTTCAAGGCAAAATTTTTAATACCTAACCTTAGACTCCATCTAGTTTGAAAGCAATATGCCATGCTTCCACTAAATCCCTTTGACTCTTCCTAATGTAACCATCAACTTTCAAAATAAGTGAGGAGAGTTTAAGTCAAAACAGGAACCGCTTTCCACCAATCGATTGAAGCTTTGCTTAAATGGAGCCTCTTTTCTTAATCTTATTCTCTAAACTCCAAATTTAGTCAGCAATATAGGTCTACATATTAAGTCATAAAATGAGAGGGGAAAATAGAGTAAAGTCATAAAAAACAGAAATCTGTTTGGTTTTTTTGTCTTTTTTGAGGAAGAATAGCCCTGAGCTAACATCTGCTGCCAATCCTCCTCTTTTTGCTGAGGAAAACTGGCTCTGAGCTAACATCCATGCCCATCTTCCTCTGCTTTATATGTGGGATGCCTACCACAGCATGGCTTGCCAAGCAGTGCCATGTCCGCACCCAGGATCCAAACCTGTGAACCCCGGGCCACCAAAGTGGAACATGTGAACATAACTGCTGCACCACTGGGCTGGCCCCAGAGAAATCTGGTTTTTTTCAAAGCAACAAACTTGAGACCTGGTTCAATAAAATGCATTCAGAGGAAATTCCATGTGGTAGCTCTCTGATAGATCCATAAATACGAGAGCCTATGCTTGTTGATCACATTGATCATATCTTATGCATCTTGGTATTCACTTTAGCCATTCACTCAACAAATACTAGTATCTAGTACTGTGCCAAGCAGAAGCCCCAGTGTTAGGAATACAGCTTACAGGTGGTAGGAAAGGCACACAATTAAAAAAGCAATATCTTAAAGAATACGTGCTAAAATTGAAGAAGGACAAAGAATTCTTATCCTAATTTGGAGAACTGGGAGAGAATGATCAGGAAATGCTTCCTGAGGAATTGATACTTAAGCTAAAATCTACAGGACACACATGAGTTAGCCAAGTGAACAAAAGATCTCTAGGCAAGAGAGAGCATGCAGCATTTCAGGAACTGAAAGAAGTTTGATTTGTCTGGAGTCTAGCGTGAATGGACACCTGGCAAGCATAAAACTGGAGGGCTAAGTAGTTAGGGGCCAGATAATATAAGCCACTTGTTGTAGGCAGCCTCAGAAAAGCCACAAACGTCCCCAGCTTGTGTAGCCTGTGGCCCTTGAGTGTGGGTTGGATTGTTGCCTCACTTCTAAGGAAGAGTATACAGCAAGAGATAGGCTGTGGATTCAAAGATTAGGTTATGAGAGGACTGTGGCTTCTGTCTTGGGTGCTCCCTCTCCCTCTGGATAGGTTATCAATCTCTCACTCTGGGGGAAGCCAAGCCATGTCATGAGACATTCCTTTGGAGCAGCCCCAGGTCCTTTAAGGCTCACATGAGTGGGTTTGGGAGCAGATTCTCCCCAAGTTGTGTCTTGACATTACAGCAGCCCTGTAGAGAGGCTGACATCTCTCTCTTTGTGAGAGATCCTGAGTCAGTATACCTACTCCTGGACACCTGACCCACAGAAACTGTGAGATAATAAGTGTGTGTTGTTTCCAGCCACTAAGTTTTGGGGTAATTTGCTAACACAGCAATAGATAGCTAATATACCATGTTAAAGAATTGGGTTGAGCATTAGCCTAAAGGAATGAGAATTCATTAAAGAGTTTTAAGCAGGAAAAAACATTAAACATGTCTCTATTTGCAATTTTAGACATTCAGTAAAATTGCCACGGGAAACTTAAAGGAATAATCTGGAACTATCAATGAAAATAAACATTTAAGCAAATAATTTCTGCTACAAAATTCTAGTTCTAAAGTTCACTATCCTCTATAAAACTTCCACCTCACTTCTCAAATTTATCAGTCAACAATCAACCTGATTAATTTCTTAAAAACTGTAGACTCTCCTCCTTCCTATTCAGATCCACTGGCTCACTGCCTTAATTTAGGCCTCTGTCATCTCCAACCCAAACCATCAGTAATAGCCTCCTAATCATTTCCCCACCTAGAGGCTGGTGCTCTTTCAGTCTATTCCCAAACTACCACCAGAAAAAGGGCTAACAGGATCATGAAAGGGAAGGCTAATCACATTATACCCCATCAGATTATAGGAATGATTCAAGCTGCTATGCAAGTACACACACTTCAGTGACATGGCTCTTGCCTTTTCCCCATCATCTCCCAAATCACAACTCGGCACCATCTCCCAAATCCCAAGTTGTCACAATACCCCAAATTTACTAGGCTCTCAAAAAAACCTGTGGAGTGCTTAGCATAACTTTTCATCAAATTAAAAGAGCTGAATCTATTAAGCAATGAGTAAGTTCGTCCTCCATGCATCTCAAAGAAGGAGCCACAGTGTTGAAGGACACTTATTGTTAGCACTACTATCAAATACACACTCCAACTTAGAGAAATTTCCCCCTTAGAATACAAGGGAGAAAAGAAGCAATTTCATTCTTTTTGATCAGTGAAGCCAAACACTTTTGGGAAAAAATTTCAGACTCACATCTCATCAGAAAACTATTCCATTTACTAACTTGACACCTCTGTGTAGCACTTCACAGCATAGGATAAATCCATGGCCCACTCGGGGAGACGCAACTTTGTACACATTCAGGAATAAGGTGAGATTAGTACCTTAGGAGTCGTTAGCATTTCCAAAAGTATTATATGAATGGTTCCTGTGTGAGACATTTAATTGTAAAAAGGAAACTGGTAATTAATTCACAGTCATTTCAACTGCACTATTGTTTCAAGTAATACTGATGTCATAAAACCCTGTAGCAAGTAACGAACTGTTAAGTGAATATGGAAAGTTCCAATAATCAAGACAGGAAAGGGCTCTCTCCTCTAAAATCCAACAGCCTTATCTATGCAATAAAAGTAAATGGAGTTTTCAACTAAAATCTCAGCTTTTATTTATCTAAATGATGTAGCCACATTCTGGGAAGTTTAATGAAAAATTACACATAATCATTTACCCTTAAAATTGCCTTTCCTTGAGCAAAACTCTAATTCTTTACTTCATTCCTTTTACAACTTTTGACAAGGTCAAATATTGAAGTTCAGAGGTACCCTCAAGATAGAAAGTGAAAAATATTCTCTTTTTAACCATTTGATCTATTTCCAAATATCAAATAACTCTCCATGCTACAGTAATATTAAGTAGCCTGTAAGGTAATTCTGCAGATTGAAACCCATTTTTTCCCAATTTAAGTGTGCAAGTCAAAATTAATGTCAAAACCATCTTCTGTAACGTAAGTAAACAATCAAATTCTTAATATTCTGAAATACTAGCATCACAAGGAAATGTTCACCTTGTTGTAAATTCAGTTTAGAATGACTTAAAAAAAATCTTTTGACTTTCTTTTCCTAATCAGAATTAGAACAACCATGATGAAATTGAGACAATCATTAAATAAACATATATTTTCTAACATAATGAGAAACTGTCATTAAGTAATAATACCCTGTAAATACCACATAACAAACAAAATCTATATACGTCTTCTTTGCAATTTACACTTCACTTGGATGGTTCAGAATCATAAAAGCATCCACAGAGAGAGATTTAAAAATCATTATATGACAATATTTGTTTAATAGAAAGTGATGGCTTAAATGTTACAATATGTTTCTTGACTATCTTCACATTAAATAGTAATTGAACAAAAAGCCCCCTGGTTCTGCTCAAGGGCAAGTCCCACAAAGCTTCTCATTATTGGAATTTCCAACTTGGAAGCCAAACTAAATAACAAGGAGTAATTTGCCAATTAGAACTTCCTGCTCTTTCCTCTTTATTCCTTAAACACCATTCAGGGGCTGAACCGGTCAAACACTTTTAGCTTCAAAACAGCAACTGAAAGGATTTAATTTGTGTCTCTCCAAGGTGAACCTGTCAAGGGGCAGCGGTGATGCAGTCCATGTCCCCCGCAGCCATTTCCCGTCAAGGCAGAGAAGCGGGTTTCCACTCTTGCAGAATGGGGAGTTTCCTTTTCTCATTTCCCATTATTTTGTTTCAATTAATGACCTCCAAATTTTATACTTGCGTAACTACCGGGCTTAAGAATCTTGAGTCAACGTGTCCCTGGCATCTGCTCACGTCTTCAGACCAAACCTGTAGTATACACACTGGATGGAAAGCACTTCACAGGGGCCCGACCCAGACTGGAAGGAGGCCCAGGAAAGCCGTGCGGACCTGGAGAGGCTCACAGTTCTCTGATGAGAGCGGGCCATGGCCAGACAAGGTGGAAATAACCAGCCCCATAAATGGCCCTTGGTAACGTTTGCATTTCTCGCCTGCATTTTTCTCTCATCCAAGCTTACATCTCAGCTTGTTATTCAATTTAAAATGCCCATTGATTAACAGAATTTAGATGGAGACTTCTAAATTGCAAACATATTCACAGATTAACATGAAATCAGTGAAATCCGCTTGTTCTTTTCAGCCTAAAGAGGTCTGACATGAGGCTCTGGGCTGCCCCATCAAAAACCCACTGGCACTAGAAAAAGAGGCCTCCCTTCGCTTGCTGTGGGCCTGGAGGCGACCCCAGGGAACTGCTGTCGCCTCTGAACCCGGGGTCAGGAAAATCAGTTAAGGAGAAACTGCTCACCAAATGTTTACTTGCAGAAACTATTTGTAATCAGGTTGTTCTTTTCATTTGTCTTATTTTGGGTCTGTACTGATAATCCATTGAAAATACAGCAGAGTACTTCTAATTGTACATTTAAAAATCAGTCATAAAACGAGAATGTATTGCCTCCATCAATGGATTGCTTGAAAGGTCACCCAGGCTGAGAAGAAATTGTTTTTACCATAATAATAGCAGAGGGTCAGTATCTCTGAGCTAAGAGGTAACAAGGACTCTCTCCATGAGCAAACTGTAGTTGGGGTCTTCTGAGCTCTTTTTCAACTAGGCCTCAACTTTTGGGCTTCCGTGTTCATCCCTGCATTGTCCAGTTTTAGCAAGAGTCACGCTAAGTTGGTTCAGCCAGAATCCCCCATCCTCTACATCTGATCCCCCTCAACATCTGCTCTGCCAGGCAATGTGTGATTCCCTGGCTATGAATCCTCTCTTTTCCTGGTTGTGTTTGTAGTTGAGTCCCATCTCCCTCCCACAGTGCAGCACTCTCCTGCGGTGGCCCCTGCACCTATCTTGAAAGTCCCCCTGAAGAAAGTCTGCCTTACTGCTCTTTAACAGTGTCATGAATAATTTTTTAACAGAGGTCAGGAGTGACTAATCCTTTTTGAATTGGTTGTTAGGGCAAGCTTCCTCACTTCCTAGGCAATTTTAAAAGGGTCCAGTGAGTGTAAATTAAAGTGAAAATAAATATTGTAGAGATCAAGTATCAGGGATTATAAAGAACTTGAACTTCATATCAGTGTCTTATTATTACTGTTCTACTACAGGAATGTTCCAGTTCAAATAAACCAGGTCAACAGAAATTTATAGTCGCAAAATTTAGAATGCTAGCAAATCTTAGTGATCATTTAATTCTTAACCCAAGCCACATAATTTTCCAGATAAAGAAATTAAACTTTCAGAAATGAGATTTAATAACAATATTGAAAAATACTAACAGAGGTTGATTTTACTTACATATATTTTGCAACTCATTCCAAGTATTACTTAACGTGCAAAACGAGTATCTTGTTCTTATCTTTACAAAAGAACTTCAAAATCAATTTATCCAAAACAAATACCCATTCTACCATCTCACCAGGTACCCAAATTAGAAAAAATGAAAGTCTCTTGGATGTCACCACTCACAGAATGTCTCCTGACCCTGTCACCTGGTCTCCGTTCACACTGGCCCTGCTCCTTCCCGGGAGCTCATCCTGGTCTCCAGGCTACCAGTCTTGCTCAGTTCCAACACACCCTCCATACCATTGCAATAATTATTTCTCATTTACAGCCTTGATCTCGTCACTCCCTTGCTTTCCAAGCTGTGGTGGCTCCTGATCACCCCCCTTCAGCATGGTATTCGAGAACTTTCCACACTCTGGCTTTAACCACTGACCAGTTCCCTCTGCTGCTGCTCCTCCACCCACATTTTGGGGTACAGCTGCACCAGCCTTCTCACCATTTCACAAACATTCATGCTCCGTGTCTTGGCTTATGCTTTTCACTCTTTTGGAATCCTCTTCGCACCCACTTTGCTATCTTACATATTTTCACACGTCTTCATTTCACCTCCTCTTTGAAGTCTTTCTTCAAAAACATGCAAAACAAATCAATCGACTGCTCCTCCCCAGCAGTTTATCATCACAGCACACTTAGTTGTATTATCATAGCTGCCTCTCGGCTTCCACATTCCATTTCCACATGCACCCTAACTTGTGAGCTGCCTGTGTATCTTTGTAGCCCTACTTTCCAGCAAAGTGCTTATATACAGTAAGTGTTCTATAAACACTTGTGAAATCAAGTCACTTTGGCAATCAACAGACAATGATCAAGATCCATTTCAGAAATGACTTCCTACTGGATCATTTGCCATCATTAAAGAAAAGTTGAAAAATATCAAATAATTTAATACATATTAAATTTCAGCAATTAAATATTGAAATATATGGAAACTACACTATTCTTAAATGTTCCTCAATGAATATTGATTTAGCCTACTGAAGGATAGGACAGTGCTGTGCACTGAGGTGATTTTAAATAGCATTAATAAAACATAATCTCTGCCCATGGAAACTTACAATCTAAAAATTATGACATTGGCAACATATACAGTTCTGATTGTAAGCCATAAGGATAATATATGTTATGTCATTGAGGTTAGGAATTGTTAAATATGGGAATGACTCTGCTAAACACAGAAAATCAGACATCTATATGGATGTTGAATTGAGATCATTCTGAGATATCTGGCTCAGGGCTACCTGTATTTTGTTTTATTCACAGTTTCGTTCTTACATAATTAGGATTTTTTTAATGGATGTAAAATATATATATATATTTATGACAAATGATGTGAAGTATATAATAGCTGGCTGTTCTACAGAATTAGATGGATGACAATGCAGACACATATAAATGATAAAGAGGCCATTTCTGGTTTTCATACTTAATGAAAGTTTCTGGATTAATAGTCTGCAGAAAATAATTTTATATGAACATGTAATGTAAACACACACACACAGAGTCTCTAATTTATCTAAGCTACTTCAAATCAAGTGGTTGGTATTACTTTGAGATACAGAAAGTAAAGCCACACAAGGGCCATCGCAATACTACGAATGATCACATTCTGATCTATTTTTCTATGATTTTTCTAAAAGTTGTCCAGCCCCACTGCGATTCTTAAAAAGAGAATCTATTAGGCTTCTTAAGTTTCTAAGGTCTTTGGCAGTTCTCTCCTGTCTAGTTAATCAAGTAATACCTCCTAAGGGTACTTATGAGATGAGTAAAAACTGTGGTCATAATTTCTAGACTGTCAAGAAAATGGGAATTTATACTATGAACAAACCCCAGGGATGTTACACAGTAAGAACTTCTATTTCAGTCTGGGGGGAAAAAGGGAGAAATATAGAGATGTGGTGAAAAGTCTCATGCAGCTATCTAATTTATTTTAACAGCATGTTTCAAAAGTAATTATCATTAATCAACAGTTATGTAAGATAGGAAAACTGCATCTATGGTTAAAGTGGGAAAAACAACTGTTTCTATGAGAATCAAACTTGACACTTGGAGCTTTACATCTGGTGGCAAATTTCAATACTGGAATGCATTATACATATTTATATTCTTTACCACTCCTCCATTTGAATGATCAATTTTAGATCTCAAGATGACCTACACACCAAATTGTCACTGAATTTCTTGTAAAGAAACTGTTTCCTCTTGAGATTACATTCCTTGACTGAAGCATTGAAAAAAGTAAATTATGTTCTCTATTCATTTAGTAATTTAATATTTCCAATCGTATTAGCTCTACAAATGCAAGGGGAAACAATTATTTGATAAGAATCTTTGTTTTCCTGACTTCTATTTTGGTTGGTTGAAAATTAAAGCTATAACCTGCAAAAACAGAAATTTGAAATCTTTTTAAAAGGTCTTTAACTTGGCAAAAGTAGTTTTTAAAAATGCCATAGATATTGATATTATGCAGACTTAGTAAAAAATAATGTATAGTTTTCACAACATTGTGAATGTACAAAATACCACTGAATTGCATGCCTTAAAAAGGTTAATTTTATCTTACATGAATTTCACCTCAATAAAAAAAATGTATGAATGTCAACAGAGGTCATTTCTATCCTGCCGAAATTTACCTACAAATTAACGAATACTCTAATGAATGATAACTTCCTAACTATAAAGAACCTTCTAGAATTGCTGACCATTTAGTGTCTCTCCCAAGAGAGACTAGACTCAACTCTCCCATAATAATATCACTGACATTAACTACAGAATAATCACAGAACAATTACTTTATGTCCATTAGAGTTTCAGCATTACTGTTTTATTAAAATTCGTTGGTGGAGAAATAACATATGAGATATACATATATGTATTTCCATTAATTGGATTTTTTAAAAATTCCTAATTTTCCTGAAAAACAAAATTTACAGTCCAGAAAAAATATCAAAAATTCTTTAGTTAGTATCGACTGGTTCCAAGAAGCCCTCTAGCTTATCCCTAGAATCCTAGAAAAATTGGGAATAAAATCTCACACTCTTGGGATACACGAAACACCATTTTCTGACTTGTCTTTCAATAACGACACTGGCTAATCCCTCATTAATTCTTAGAAATAGGATCTTTTTTGTTTCTAAAGATGCTCTGGATATATGACTAAGCTTTGTCTGATCTGATTACATCAGGCGATGGAGGCCAAGACTAAAGAGATGGTTACCATCCAGTGAGTAAGGCTAACGTGGTCTGCACAAAGAGGGATTCACTACAATGAACTGTCTGTGCTGAAGATTATAGGGATTCTAGTCTAGTTGCTAAAATTCCACTTAACTGGATGCTTCACTAGATCCAGTCCAGTATTCCCTAATGATGGTCCTACATGATGGTTTAGAAGAACTGGAATTTCAAGTTTACCAATTCTCTATATGAATAGGTAATTTTCAAGAGAAAGCATGACTTTTTTTTTTTTTTGGTGAGGAAGATTGTCCCTGAGCTAACATCTGTCCCAGTCTTCCTCTATTTTGTATGTAGTATGCTGCCACAGCATGGCTTGATTAGCAGTCTGTAGGTCTGTGCCCACAAACCCTGGGACACAGAAATGGAGCATGCAAACTTAACCACTATGCCACTGGGTTGGTCCCGAAAGCATGACTTTTTAATCAAAAGGAAGTGGAATTTGCCCTACACTAAAAGAAAAGAAAGGATTCTTAATTTCAAGTGTATTGATGCATAATTTTTAAAAAACTCAATAATGAACCACAGAGAAGATTAATAATCCTTAATATTTACTGTAATTAAATACCAATGGAGCAAAATTTAATTTAGTAAAATACAGTTGTTGAATTCTGATGGGTTTACATTACACGAACTCATCAGCATATATTTAATTATCGCTGGTCAGGGAAAATTCAGACACAGCAACTATGAAAAATAAGGTACCCGACACTTGGAAATACTTAGGATGACTCTGTACATTTTTCCTTAAACTTTTTTCTCCCCTGATAACATTGAATGTAAAAGTACCAGTATTTTCATATTAGTGGTATTATCCCTTTAATTGTCATATCATGAAGTGTAAATGAGGCCTAATTATTCCATTAAAAAACAAAACAGGAGCCAGCCCTGTAGATGACTGGTTAAACTTCTGTATGCTCCACTTCAGTGGCCTGGGTTCACAGGTTCAGATCCCAGGCATGGATCTACTCATCAGCCTTGCTGTGGAGGCATCCCACATACAACACAGAGGAAGATCGGCACAGATGTTAGCTCAGGGCTAATCTTCCCCAAGTGAAAAAACACAAAAGAGGAGGACTGGCAATGGATGTTAGCTCAGGGTGAATCTTCTTCACCAAAAAATAAATAAATAAATAAAAATAGCAGCATTACTCACAGTAGCCAAAAGGCAGAAGCAATCCAAGTGTCCATGGACACATGAATGGATAAACAAAATGTGGTATATCCATACAAGGGAATATTATTCAGTGTTGAAAAGGAAGAAAATCCTGACACATACTACAACATGAATGAACCTTAAACACACACTACATGAAATAAGCCAGTCACAAAAGGACAAACATTATAAGATTCCACTTAATGAGGTGCCTATAATAGTCAAATTCATGGAGACAGAAAGTAGAAGGATGGGTGCCAGGGGCTGGGGAGGAGGAAGGAGAGCACGGGGCGTTACTGTGTAATGCATATAGAGTTTCAGCTGCGGAAGATGAAAAAGTTCTGGAGGTGGATGGTGGCGATGGCTGCACAACAACGTGAATGAACGTGATGCTGCAGAACTGTGTGCCTCAAAATGGCCAAGTGGGGAATGCTATGTTCTGTATATTTTACCACAATAAAAAAATTTAACTACTTTTTAGCATTTAAATAGTACTCTATGCATGTTTTTTTTTTAAGACAAAAGAAAACAAGATCAACGGCACTCGTGTAGCTAGGTTCCAAGCCAAAGGGAAACATTTCACGAAACATAGCTCTACTCCTTTTTAGTAGAAAAGGCATATGCCTCCAAGAATAACCACCTATTTTACCACTTGTCTTAACAAAACTTAGCAGTCACCAACGACAGACCCCTTGGGTGATTTTTTATGACGACATAATATTTGAAAATACTAGAAAAGGAAGTTGATATTAGTTCAGTAGAATTTATACATACTTATCAACCAATAATTATTCAATTCACATATTTCCACCGACTCTTTTATTTGCTCATCAAGGTGGTAGGCTCTACGCAACTCACAAAAAATTCAGGACCGAGCAATAGTTAACTTTTTATGAAGTGCCCTCTTCTTACCAAACACCACACATGCTTGAGCTCAATTAATGTTTCCCACAACCCTGCAAGGTCAGTGTCATTCTGTCTCTTTTCAGAGGAGGAAGCTGAAACACAGGGAGTCAGGAGCTTGCTGAGCCACACAGTGTTTGACGAACGCCCGCCTGCATCTGCCCCCAACACCGTGCCCCTAAGCGATCAGACACCACCAGACTCGAGCAAATGAAAATTCAGAGCAGTAGCAAGAAAAATTTTAAAATAATATATTTGCAAACTCGGACTATTGCAGGGATTTTGACTAAGATCATTATAGTAACTCAAATCTAGGTTAAACATGTTTTCTATGTGGATAACAATGAAAGGCTACCGAGGGAGACAGTGGAATTTCTACATGTGGGAATCGTTTTTAAGAATACAGCATAGAGAGAAGCAACCATCTGTCTTAGGTAATACTGTACCTAAACTGTATAAGATCATTCACCACTCAAGAACCCTCTAGATTTCTGTTAATCATGTAGGCACTTTCTGTGCCTTAATTACAGCCCTAACCCAACTGTTGTGGTTTATCCAGTTTATGTTTCTTAAAATCTCTCTCTCTCTCTCTCTCACACACACACACTCACACAAATACACACTTTAGTTGTTTCCAAAGCCCCAGGGGAGAGGAGACCCTGAGGAAGGCGGGTGTGAACAAGGTAAGGGGCGATGTCGCCTGACAGGACAGTTGTTCATCTTCAGACCTGAGGTGTTTCCCTCATCAGCAAAAACAAGAAAATACCACTGAACACAGTGGGAAAGAAAACCCTCAGGATCCTTTGCAATAAGCAGATGCAAATAAGCAATGGGAAATTGAAATCACCTGCGGAAAATGAAAAACATCTTCCCTGAGGAATTAACATCCCAAGGTGTGTCAACTGAAGCAAAGTAGGCAGAAAGCTTCTCTTCTTTTAATTTAACTCCCCTCCTCTTGAGATTTCAATCAGGAGAAATCCTTCTCAGCACTGAGATACTCTGTCTGCTCTGGTGGACAAGGGACAGGGGCTGGCAAATGATGCTCGGCTGGCGAGGGAAAAGGAGACCATGCTCTCACACCCTCTCTCAGCCTCTCTTTTCCCCCATATACTTAGACCTCTCTGACCACAAAGAAAGCTCTGACACCACTCTAAGTGTTTCCAAGCAAGGCAGGGAAGATGTTTATGGTCTTAGGTATGCTCACAATATTAAATTTTCCCTCTTTAAGCAACTCCGGCCAAGGGAGCTTAATGCTAATCAAACTTTACAGAACTTAAAGCTGAGTCACTTGGCACTCTTGCTTCCACTGTTCAGAAACAAGTCCTCTCCTTCTTCTACAAGAACACTGCAGAACCCAAGAAAGACAAACAGACTTAAGTTGTCTGACTCCCCTGTTACCCCTCGGGCTGTTGGGAAAAAGCAACATGTACTTTGTCTCCAATTTATCACTCCTATTTTCACAGTCATATATTACTTCTCAGGCTTTAAAACAACTGGAATCTAAAAGGATATTGTAAGGTACTTAAGTTCCAGTAACTGAACTCAGATGTATGAGGCAATTTAAAATCTATAAAAGCTTCCTGTCTCAAAGTTACCCAAAACGGAATCCTAGAAAACCTGTGTACCAAAACGCTATAGAAATAAGGTTAAAATTAATGCATGAAACATATCTCTTAAAAAGTCCTAGTGCCTGGTAGATAATCAATGAATCAAAGAATCTTTTGAAGGAGTCTTAGATCACATCCTGTCTTTGCTAATCAATTCATTTTGGTTATGATAACGTTCAGTTCAAATGATCACTGCCTGATCGACCACATGTTATCTTCATCAACAGACCAACAGAACAGTTCAGGTGCTCCAAGTTCTGTTTTGTTCACTCAAGCAGAATGAATTTTCCTAAGAGGTTAATAAATTCAGGAGGCTGGTTAAGCCAGGCACCGTTATGTAAGTATGCTAGTTATGACACATAAACAAGAAAGTTAGCGAATGCTTTTGAACAAACTGAATTATGTCAAACAAAAGGCAAGAGCAAAGACAACAAAGCAGAAATAAGGTGCTTAAGGAAAAACCATGGTTTTGGCACTGATTCAGAAAGAAAACAAAAAATGTCTTTTAGGTGCACAGTCAGAGGAGAGCCATTTGTCAAAAGTCTGTAGGAACAAACTCTAAGTGGCTGTCTTACATGTCTCAAGAGGCAGAATTGAGCTGATGCTGTCAACTGCCAGCGCTGCGGCCCCAGTCACAGGAGCTCTAATTTGACCCTCCTGAGAAAGAATCCCAATTAGGAACACATAAAGGAAGCTGTTTAGACATGGTGCTTTGGGATAAGTCTGACCCAGTGTGTCAATGTCAACTGAAACAAAAAACTAAAGGAACTTTCTCAAGCACGTTGTCTATTCTAGATAAAAGCTAAGGACCTTTGAGACTCAGTTTTTAAAGCAAGGCCTCCCCGGACTAGAATGAGGACAAGGAAAATACTGAGTGCCAGCTTTTCTTTCTTTCTTTTTTTTTTTTTTCCATGCCTGCTGGTATACTTTCTGCAAACCGAGGAATGCCACAGAAAGCTGTGTGTCATATTTTAGCAAAATTAGCTAGTTAAAAATGTTTAATTCTTAACAGCTAAACAGCAAGCAATGAAGAGTATTCATCTGTGAGTGATTTTAAAGTCTGGCTTCCTATCTAAACTTGCCATCACTGCCGATTCCTTTCGGAATTGCCCCAAGCCTACACTATGTTGGTATTACATCAACAACAAAGCAAACTGATCTGTTGAGATACAAAAAGTAGGGCCTGGTTGAGGATTTAGAAGGGTAAGAAGTATGAGGCGGGGGAGGATAATTTAGCATTTCAACTGTAAATCACAGAGAGACAAGAAAATAGCATGAAACAAAACAAAATTCACCTTATTTCATCCAGTTCTTGTTGCCAGTGAACCTCAGATCGAAGGTTCTTACCTACACTTCAGCGAGTCATTTAACCTCCCAAGATTACACTCAGAGCTTTGCATAGGCACTGTTTCCTGTGTATAGGTACCATTGCTTTCAGTTGATTCTCAAAGGAGTCTGAAACTCAACAAAAGTCAAGAGCCACTGTTCTAAGTTGATGTGAATTTGCATGCAGATTCCAGCCACCTGTGACAACATCTCAAGCACTTCTTTTATTTTCATCCTAAGCTTGCCAAAAGCACAAGCATCATGCAAACACATGCACAAGACCTACTGTAGATCACACACCTACACTCAAGTTTTAACTGACAACTGCCTTATATATGGCTGCTGAACTTAAAGAATTGTCATTCCCAGGAAGGGCCAAGTGACCAGAAGAAGAGAGGAGCTGTGTCTTATGGATTTTCTCAATTGATGAAGAAATTGAGAGGAAAGTTCATAAAATGAATTTTGACTCAACAAAAATTACTGGGGTTTTAAAAATCTCACATCTTCAAGATCAGTCTCAATTTAAAAAATGTAAGTTAAGACAACTAAAATCCAAAGAGCATACTCCAGTAAGATTATAACAATTTTCAATGAACTCAGCTTAGGAAACCATCCTTGGCAGATGACCTCCAGAGTCCAGCGCAGAGAGTCAAGCTGTTCCATAATTTAGTCAACAAAGTAAGTCCTGGTGCTTCCTGCGGGGTTTCCCCAGCATATTCACCTGCACTATTTCATAACTCCTCAAGGGAACCTTGGAGACAATATGTACAATGTGTTTTAACTTCCCTCAAGAAAGATGGTAATAAATTCAAAAGCATTTTAATGCTCTTGCTGCTCTTGATATATATTCTTAGTTATAATCAGGTGAAGCCAAATAAAACCGTTGCTGTAATTTTATTTCATATTTATTTTAAAATCACCAATCCTGTCTTGTAAGAATCTTGAAGGCCACTGGTAGCAAGACCACCATCTAGTGTCTAAGAAATACGTCTTCTACAAGCCCAGCTGCCTGTTCCTGCCCAGCAGGCGCAGTCGCTGACACGAGAAAGCAGCCTGTTGGTGCTAAGTGCGCAACCCGCAGCACTGCCGCCGAGC
Source organism: Equus asinus (assembly GCF_041296235.1). NCBI lineage: Eukaryota > Metazoa > Chordata > Mammalia > Perissodactyla > Equidae > Equus > Equus asinus. Next base: position 4,459,621 of record NC_091792.1, read on the forward strand.
ACCGCGTGGAGAGCCGTGCCAGGCCAACACCAAGGCACACACGGGATCAAAGGCATGCACATAACTGGCATGCCAGCATCTGCAGGGCTAAAGCCTCTGAATACTTCTATATAAAATTACATGGATGTTGACAAACCACCTGTTGGACTAAAGAAAAAAATAAATTGTGCATCACTTTTCTCCATACGCTTCTATAAAATTTGTTTTTGATTTTTTCAATGCATACAGTATATTCCATTTTAAATGCTTTTCAGTATCCAGCCTGTGGAATGTCACAATCATTTAAATCAAGAAAAAAAGAAAGAGAGAAGAACAGTTTTAAGTTTTAGCTTATCAGAATGCTTTAAAGCTGGCGGAGGTGGGGGAGGAGAGGCAAGGGGAACTATCCTTGTTATTTACCGATGTGTGCCTCCCTATGATGGTAACGTTTGAAGTTAATGAAATAAACAGATAAATAATTTTCTCAATGATGCCTCCAACTCTCCCTGCTAAAAGCTTCTAGGACATACTATCAAAGAGTGCATTCTGCTATACTGTATAGTCTTTTATTCAGAACATTTTGAATACACAGCACAATGGTAATAAGGCAAGGTAGAAAGAAACATAAAAGACTAACAAGATGTTTATTCACTAAAAAAATACCTATATAAGCTTTGGCAATATTCTAGGAGCAAATATGGACTCCAGGGATAAAAAGAAGAATGACTCATGGCCCTACCCTCAAAACTATCCATAAAGGAGACAGAGATGTGGATGATTACTGGAATTAAATGTAATCGGTGGCTTAAGAGAGGTGCGTACACGGTGTTGTGTTTCAACGATTTATGGAAGGCTTTACAGGGAGCAAGCTTGAGAATCCTAAAGAGAATACTCTAAGTTCTAAAGTTTTAACACTTTTTTAATAGGTAATATGGTCACCTGGTTCAAAATTCAAAAGGAACAAATGGTTATGTGGTGAAAACTTTGCTTTCCACACCTGTCCCTAGTCACCTCATTGCTCTCTCCATAAACATCCGACGTTAACCTAAGAGTTTCTTATAACACCCAAATGTTGCTTCCCTGATTAATGAAGACTCTGCCTCCCAACGACATTCTCACAAGTCTATCCTATTCTATTATGTATTGACGTATTATGCATTTTATTACACGATTAAAAGCAACTCTGTAGTTGGTTGTGTTAATTAACTAGATGGGAGGAATGTACGTGTATATCAAATCACCACCAGGTGTGGTTTAAATACCTTTACAATTTTATTTTTCAATTATACCTCTATAAAGCTAAAGAAAAAAAGCAACTCTGTGGTAAGTGGAATGATCCATAAAATCACACTTCCAATGTTACCAAATATCAAGTAAAACTCGCTCTTTATTAGTTAAATATGCTAAAATTACTCATTGTACTCTAAAACAGAGAAGAAGATAATGAACAGGACCAGAATAAAAGAAAACATAAGATACATTCTAGATGAAAAAAGAAAATGGCAAAAATATTGTAAAAACTATTCTCCAGTACATCAGCTTTAATTAAATCTGAAGCTACTGTCAGAGGTTCAGTTGAATATATAACTCAAATAGCTCTTACTGCAATCTAACCAAATGTTTCCAATGCTAACAGTGGTAATTCTGGTGAGAATTTTTTAAAGAAATAAAAAGATAATTTATACAATAGTCAGCTCTCACTCTTCTTCATGGAGGCGTGCATGAGAGCGCTACAGCATGGCAGAGATCCTCTGCTCCCACTGCTCTCCACATCAGCTGCATCCCACCATCCTTTGCGAGGTCTTTCCTCCGCTGCACTAGCTCCGCTAAGGCTTCCTCCCCAAAACTACAGTGGTTAACAGCGAAGGAATTGGATAGCACGAAGCAGGGTATGCAGTGCCAAACTGATGATTAAAAGAGAAAGAACTATGGAAAGCATTAACTGTGAGGAAAACTATGAGGAAAAGGGCCCCATCCTAGTATTCTATACTCACAAGAAAGACAAGGCTCTGCATTTAGGGTTGGAATGATAATGGGATCGGTGCATTATCAACATTGGGGACCATTTCTCGCATTTTGGAAGCGGAGAACTGGAATCCTCAGGAGCAGAAGAAATATTCATGAGCTAACTGAGTGAGACAAAAGTATGGCAGTAAGTAGGCTTGTAGGCATCAGAAACAAACAGAATAATCTACAAAAATAACAAGGCAATCAGAACAAAGAGACCGGTAGCAAATAAAATTGATTACCAAAACATAAATAGAAAAAAATAAATATTTAAAACATGCACTTTCAAAGAGGTCAAAGTGTAAAGTAACAAACATTTTTAACTACCTAACCAATTTCTCTTAGAATATGTAAATAGAAAAACCATAAAAGGTATCATGCTTGGATAGGAATAGTATAATAAAATCATGACCACGGTTTAAACACAAGGGCCAAAATCCATGTTGCTTTTTCTAACTTATGTTCTATTATTGTTTTTCTCAACTTAGAATTAAAATGCATCAATGAATAAATAAAGTCTAAGTAAAAATATAATTCCACTGCTCATATCAGAGCTCCCTAAAATTGAGCATATGTGTAAAGTTGAAGAGAAGAACATCTCTTTGGTTTATTTTCAGTAATGCTCAAATTGGCAAAATGAAGTCAAACAAAAAGTTTAAGTTATGTTTATAAATAGAGCTAGCTGTTAGAAGGAAGAAAAATTGCCTTGGAAATTAGCCATAATTAACCCAAAATAATAAATATTATCACAAGTCCATGTTATTCAATTTTAAGGATATAGAAGCGAACTAGTCTTTAAATTGAAGATAAAGAAAAGCAGAGGAAACGTTTGCTTCTTTCATATTTTATAGCTAAGTCTGCCCTGTCTCAGTCTATCGTGGGTAAGCCACTACACCTACAGGTTCTCCTGTCACCAGCCTCTGTCCATCTGCACAATTTAGCACATTCTCTCTAATTACTACAAGAGTGACTTATTGTTGGTCCAACAGACAGTCAGTGAGCCAGAGGTCAGCAGGAAGAGCTGTATGACCCAACCACTGACCTCAAGGGACAGCCAGTGACCCGTTGGCCTGACCTGTAACTGAGGAAAGAACTAAAAATTCTCATTAGGATTCACTGTTTTTCAAACTCAAAAAATAAAGTTTTTAAATAAGCATATCCAAAAATCCCTTTAGCATCCTACATATTGTTTATGTGGCTTATTTCCTTTCATGACAATAAATCATTTCATTTTATAAATGTGAATATTGTTAGACTCTGGACATTTTATATAATCAATACAGGAAACGTTTAAAATACTTTACATATTTCAACTCCTTTCTATGGATTTCAACCAGAGCATGTTCTAGTGCAGTGGTTCTCATCAAGACAATTTTGCTCCCAGGGGGCATTTGACGATCTCTGGAAACACTGATCCTCATGACTGGAGGTGCTACTGGCATCTAGTAAAGGCTGAGGACACTGCCACCAGCCCAGCACGCACATGCCAGCCTTCCAAAACAAAGAATCACCCAGCCCAAAATGCCAGGAGTGCCAACGCTGTTCTAGCTGATAGAAAATCATATTAGTTCTTGTTACTGATTTGCTTTATAATCAAGTAAATCAATTATTTCTTTCTTTGACCCTAAATCTCTACATCAAATGTATGTATTATACTATACTATATATCTTACATTATACCTATAACAGAATTATCTGGATGGACTGTTTCCTGAACCCTTGATACTGAATCTGAATTGTTAGGAAAAGGCCAGGGAAACTTCCATCTGTATCCAGACTGGCCCACTTCTCCCGCACTCTAAATCTTGAAAGCCACATATCTTCTTTGTTTTATAGAATAAAGTGTTTCTTTTCCACACTTAAATTCTAGAAGTTATGGTCTATCTCCTTAAACAATTCCGAAAAACAAAAACAGACACATTATTCCAGTTACTACATTAATATCAACACCTTTAAGTTATAATGAAGCTAAAAAAAAGGCATTGGAGTTCATTATAAAACTCCCTCATTTTAAAGATGAGAAAATGAAGATGGGAAGTGCCTGAGATCACAGAACCAGTTAGTGACCTAACAGGGGATCCTGCGTTAACTGGTGTAAAGCCTCAGGCAAGTGTAAGGTTTAGTGAACTTTCTCTCTACAGGGATATGAGACAGTCCTGGATGGTCTCTGCTGTCATTCCAACACTTCCACCCAAGGCTCTGCATGTGGGGCCAGGAAAGCAATGTTGAATAAAGAACATTGAAAGGGACTTGAGATTTTTAAGATAATATAGAATTCAGTTCAAATTAGCATAATATAGTGCAGTTGACATAAATACAAGCAATTGAAGATATAACAGGGGAAAAGTCTATCAGGAAAGGCTTCCTGTAGAAGGTGAGTTTTTAATCAGATTTTGAAGGAGAAAATAGGAGAAAAATTAACTAGGAAGAGGTGGAGGACATTTTTCTTCAAGGATTGGTACAAGCAAAGACTCAAAAATAGAAATTAGTGAATCAAATTCAGAGGAGTGCCAACAGTTTTAAGTTTCTGGAGCCGGGAAACCATATTGGAGAATGATTGGAAATTAATTTGTTGAAATTAGCAAGGCAGTGCAGAGAGGGGAAGAGAATTGGTAAAGCCTCTATATGTGCCAAGCTGTTTGGACTCTCAGGACATGTGCAATGACTGTACATCACCTCGTTTTGTTTCCTATATGGCACTTACTACTCCCTGAGTTATCACAGTGATTTGTTTACTTGACTTTGTTGGTCTCCCTAACTACAATGTATGTTGAAGTCATTAAGAGTTTGGATTGCAATGAAGAATGTCTACAGTCAAGGGACCACCATAGAATGAGCTGGACTAGTATGAAAGCTATAGAAATCAGAATGGGTATGGCTAATTAGATGGAAAGACTCAGTTTACTGGATTCAGTTCATGTGCCCCCACCCCCAATCTGAACACTGCTTTCTGGCCAGAGCAGCCTCAGCAGCAGCAATTCCCGACGTCTTGGAGCCAGACCACTGCTACTGCTGGCTCACTCGTTCAGCGGCAGTGGCCCTGAGAGGCACTTCTGACAGAGACTGGCTGGATTGGCTATGTGGGGAACTGGGATCCTGGTGGCTGTGTGGAGATGCATGTGACACAAACTGAAAGGGCCCCGGAGTTAATACTGCCTCTCCAGGGGAGGGAAGTTTAACTAATTTTAATAGGAGGGAGCCAGTGGATAAATTCTTCTCTCTTCCTCTCCCTAAGATACCATTCTGACATGCACTGGTTCATATGTCCTCTCTGATGATGTCCCATGAGCCTGAGCATCTCTGGGAGCTTGTTAGACAGCTGTGGCCAGGTTGGAAATGCACCCCCTTGTACTGACTCACCTACCTTCCACCCTCCCTGCTCCTCTGTTCCCCTCACTTCTGCTTCCTTGAGTTTGCACCCCCCAATAAAGTGCTAGCATGTAAGCTTCTCGCTGAGGCTCTGTTTCCTGGGCACCTCAAGCTAAGACAAAGCTATCCTATCTAGTAAGTGAAACGCAACCCAAGCACTTAGTGGTGTTGGTTTACAATCTTGATCAAATCCAGCAAGGTTTAGGGATGTGTACAATATTATTAAGTTGGTGGCATGGGCTTCAAGTTGCCAGTTCATCGTCCCAAAGTTGTTTCCATCAGATACTGTGGCCTTCGCTGCAGCCACGTAGCTATCACTTCCCCAGTTTCGTTTTATTTGACTAGAGGATATGCAGGATGGGATATGAAGGAAGTGAGGGTGAAAGAGAGGTGGGCTAGCAACACACAGAAGAGAAGCAATGGGGAAATTGAAGTAGACTAATTGCAGAAGATCAACCATTTCCCCCCAGCAGGAAATTCTGCTAGGAGCGCTGCACAGCAGCCTGTGGAAGCCTGAACAGCATAAATGGCTAACGGTGTTTTCTGATGAATGAGGCTTTACTTCTTTGGCAGGTAACTGAAGGCTGACTTTGGGAACAAGAACACCTGGAAGCCAGGTCAGCTCCCGAACAGTTCCAAATTCCTCATATCGCGTTCATTATGAGAAGCCACCTGTGTCTCTGCTCATCAAATCCTGCCAGTTTCTGGTTCTGATCTGTTGCAATACACCTAAGAGTCATTTCTAATTATAAAACTAAAATAAATAATTCATGGGGATTTCCTGACCCTTCAGCTTAGAGCCAATGTGAAATTGGTCTATGTTGATCATCACAAAATTGCAAATTACTTCAACACTTCTGCTAAGTAATCACCTAATCTAAGTAGTAAAACCTAAGTAATATGGATTAACGAGCGGTACGGCTCGGTTTTAATTAGTGAAAATTATGAATTACAAAATGTTTTCTTAGGAAATGCTTGTGGAAGAGAATGCTACATATTCACCAAACTCTGTTTCCTTTTTCTCTTGGGCACACAATGGAATGTGGGCAAGATGTATTGTGGACTGCCTTTAGTCCGGGCTTGTGCAAAAAGCCCTTTATGCAAATTCTCCATGATTTTTCTCTTTTCCTAACTACTGCTTGGTAAGAAAGGAAGACAAGACCCTACAGGGATGTTCACCAAGAGACACAATGACGGGCCCCTGGATCCCTGAATGAATGCACTGAGCAGGGACAACCCCACCACCCCCGCACCTCCAGCCCCCACACTGGAGTGTGACCTGAGCAAGAAACACATTTTTTATGTTAAGAGACTGGATTTGGGGAAATTGTTGGTTAAAACATTGAGCCTACTCTAAATAATGCAATACAATTTCAGATCCATAATTAATTCAAACTAGGTTAACAACATTCATTTAATCATTTACTTAACAAACATTATTGATCTCATTTGTTCATCCACTCAATAGGTCTTTAGGAATCATGTTTTAATGAACAGATAAGACCAAATAAAATTATGTAAATCAATTTCTCTAAATGATTCTACGTCGTATGAGGATGCTTTTTCTTCTCAAATATTTTAAGCATTTCCACAACAATTTGGTATATGATATTAATTATCCATATGAAACTTTCAGCCCAATCTCTATCTGAATAATCACAATTAGGTCTAGTCTGATTTACCCGTATCTTCTTGCTCTTCAGTAATTTGCTTATTCCTAAACCTGGCTGGACAGCTCAGAGAAAAGTGATGCCTGGCCCATAACTCCACTTCATTCTGTGGTTTTAGACTCCATACCTGAACTCAGAGAGGCATCTTTCAAACGTTTGCAACAAAAACCATTACCTCCAAATGGAAAAACAACATAGGATGATAGTCATGTAACCCCACCTGCACACAGAACTAGACTGTACATTCTCTGAGTTAGCAAAACTAAGAATTCACGTGTATACATTAACTTACATTTAGGCTATAACTTCAATAGTTAATAAACAAGAAAGGGCAATTTTTAAATTTTTGAAATAAAGTTTTATAACTTTTAAGATGAATATGTAAAGTGGTCACAAAGTCCCTACGCTCTGGCTGAGTAATAAAAAACTTAACTCTATCTAACATCAGCCAAGACCCCAAATCAGTTATCAGGTTCATCTCTGATGATTTCCAACCATCAACATGAAACAGGAAAACATGGAGAAAAATCAAAATTAGCACATACACGTAAATTTTAAAGATTTTTAAAGGGAATTTTGGACACTCTACATTGTTAAAAAAATAAAAAAGATTAATAGTCATGACGATATAAACCAGTGAGAAAAAATACAATTCACATTAAGCTTATGCTATTTCCATGACATTAAGAACTTTTTAAATAAATTAAATGTAATATAATTATTGTGTTAACATAGGGTTTGTTTCTAGAGGGCTTATCCATAAACAGGTGTTCAACATAAACATTTCTTGAGCTGAAGCATCTTCAGCATGTTCAGCATCTGGAATTTCCACATTAAAAAACTGTGATTTATTGAGCCCTTCCTTTTAAAAGATGACATTTCTTTAGTTTAGATTTCCGTTTTTATTTTCTAAAAAACTTGCACAAAGGACAAAATTAGTTCAGAATTTCTTTTTAATAAGTCACACACGTAGTACCTGAATTTCAAATTAGTGCAGTCCACGTCAATGTGAGTTATCTATGAGTATGTGAAAGTGTGTGTATTTTTAGTGACAATTTATAAGATGAGCTAAGGTATTCAGTGGCATATTCCAGATTCCCCACCAAACAACAAATGTATTTCATTTGGCATGTCTGTTAGATCAATTACCCCAATCTCCTTCCTTCCATCACTACTTACACTGAAAAAACCTGAAAGCTTCTCTTTTAAATACAGCTGGGACTCATTAGCTCCTTTCTGCCAATCTAACTAACATTCTGTCACTTCTCCTTCTTTCCCTTTATGTCCTCAACCAAATAAGTGTCATTTTGCTGCTTTCATTTTGGCTGGGAATTCAACTGAATCAGCTTTCCAACAACTCTGCTGTGCAGAATTCCCATCTTCTCTATTACTTTTGGCTCACAAATAAAAACAATTAAGGCAATCTTCTAGTGTTGCTGGGACTCTGCTGTTTATTTAGGTTCTGCATTCAGAGTTGGAACAGGTGCCATTTCTTCCTAGGGCCTAAACATCAAAATATTTGTGAAATGGGCTTTGCACTCTACTGATCTGTGTCAATTCATAGTTACAGTGAACATATTTACAACAAAAAGACTTTCTGGCACCGTGAGAACACAGTTCTATTAACTTTATAAATGTTGCACTTTGCCATTGTTTTTGTCTCTGGAAAGTAGTGCCAAATAATGCACTCATTGCATATTAATCAAATAGGCAAATTATAGCTTGCGACTAATGGCTTTTTCAAGAAGTCTGAATTCCTTTTTTTTTTAATTGCCAAGTGGTATTAGACATTTCTACTGAATATGATACATCTGACAGTCTTTCTTTATTCTAGCTAATGATGATGAAATCTTCAAAAAGAAAGTTACTTGTAAGTGGTAGAAAAGTATGTAAATAATGTGCCTCTGAAATTAGAAAATTAATTGTAATCAAATTTCTAGAAAATGAATACGCTCAATAAGGTCTTAGTGAGTAACTTTTCAAGCAAATACACTCTTCTTGAATTTTATAAAATGAAAGGGAAATGAGAACTTTGCCCTGTTAGACAAGTTTGTGAGGGGGGAAAAAACCCTATAGGAATTTGTATAACATCTTAAGTAGGTTTAAATAATCCTTGAAATTGAACCAGAAGTACATTTTATAAAACTCGTCTTTCTCTCTCAAGAGTCCCATTCAGGATAACGTGTGCAAATCGTAGGCAATATATGGCTGCAGAGTGAGGCAAGGGACACATCAAGAGTGGAGCCAAGTTCTGTGTGAGTTATGCCCCGTAACTCCTCCATGTTTTCGATCACTAGTTCCACCTACGTAGCACAAAAGGAGAAAGTCTTTTTGTCTATGGCTTATTGAATGGATGAAGAACAAGTCTGAGAACATTCAAGAAAAACAAATATTTATTGTGCCATAGCTGTTCTTATCATAATAATGTTTTTCGCATTTTAAGAGCAGTGTCAGTATAATTACATTTGTAACTGTAACTGAAGTGATGAGATTTTACCCTATTTCCTACTAAGACCAGCTTGCCTTCCTTTCCATCTCCCTCCCAACCTCCGCCTCCCTTTCTTTGGAGACATGCTTCATGTGCATTAGCTTGGGGCTGAGCACTGTGTTAAGCTCTGGACATACCCTGTTAACAAGATGGATACAGTCTCTTCCATCTAGTAGAAAAGACCATAGTTGAACAGATAAAAGAAAAGGAACAGTTACAGATGTTCTGGAGCACATAACAGAAGGAGATCATCAACAGTGACACAACTTATCAACGATTTCAGAAAGATGGGAGTGGAAGGTTGATCGATTAATGATTTCTGGAACTAGAGAAACAATTTAGTCAAAGTTGTTCATCTTGGCCTCCTTTCATATATATCCTTAATCACTTAATCCAGTAAATTTGGGCAGAGAGAGCATAGATAATATAAGTAGCTGAGCTTTTTGGTTGCTATTTCTGAGTATCTTAAGAAAGAAGGATGAACAAAGAATCGAGAATCCAACTCTTGAAGAGTCATTGTTTCTTCTGAAGGAGGTTCTGTATCTTGATGAAAAATTAAATGAACTGTGACAGTCCCTTGGCTGGGGACTGTTTTCAAGGTTTTGTGAAATTTCAGTGATATCTCCTTGAACTCTTCCTCCACATTTTGCTTTCTATTCTGGCTTTAAAATGCTGAAGATTTTAAGTGAATTTACTACAACACTCTCACCATCATGGAGTGAAGAAATACTACTAAATAAATATAAGAGATCAAAAGCCAGTATCAGCAAGAGAGCAGGAGTTTTGCTAGTTCACTTTGGAAATACAACATATTTCTCTTGCTTTACGGTTTCTCTATAAGTTACGGTTCTTTCTCTTACTTACGAATAGGAAAAGATAATTATACTATCATGCCAATGCATTTCATTACATGCATTTTACACACAAACATACTCATAAACAATCTCAGTCATACAAGATTCACAAATTTATATTATTTATAGTATATCCTTTACTAAATTCAAAATAGACCTATGAAGTTCCAGTTCCTGCTGACATATATGACTCTCAGGAGCTGTTATATATCATATTAAAGTTTCCTTGCAGGGGATGCTATTTCAGTGCTGTGCCAAGAGTTTAACCTGGAACCAGACAAAACCAAACCAAGCTGTGATTCAAACTACTCCAAAATTTGACTTATAAAGTATCACACGCTTATAAAACGAATGAAATATTAACCATTCTAGAAAGAATCAAATATTTTTAAACTAAATTTCTCAAACTCTCTTTATAATCTCTTGATGAGAAGTCACTGGAATGTCAAATATGACATTCTCCATGCCCCCAACTCATGGCTTAGCATCTCTCCTGGCCTCTCACACCCACCCTACTGCATGTGTCTTAGGCTACTCGTCCCACCTTCTCCTTCCTCCACAGCATTCCGGAAATTATCTTGCTAAAAATCTGATGTCATCCTCCTATTTAAAAGCCTCCACATGCTCCCCATTCTCTATAGGATACATTTTAATTCTTTAACTTGGCGTAAATGTTCTTATACAAATTTATTCCCAAGCTACCTCTCCAGCCTCAGCTACCACGCCACTCCATCCACTCAGGTGTCCAGCCACATGCAATATCTCACTTCTGCCCACGCGTGCTCTTTAGTAAATTCTGTCCTCTACCTACGGTTTTCTGTGCTTAAAATTTCCTTTCCCTCCATTCTCTGCCTAGAAACCTTCCTAACCCAGCCTTCTCTAAATTCAGCCAGGAACGGTTAGCAATGCTTTCACAGTAATTTGTTCACCTCTGTTACAACATTTACTCATATTTGTCGATATTCCCATCTCCTTCGCTTGGTGTAGCCTTCATAAACTTTGAGAGCAAAGACCATATAATCTTCAGACATGATAATCTTCATGTGCATGCATATAAATCTATATCTGTATCTATAGCTATCTATCACCCCACTTGATGCTTACTGTGAGTACTCAATGACAGCTGAATAAATGAATTTTTTAAATGCATATTTAGACTGAGTTGAACCATTCTGGCTAAGTTAATCAAACTCCATCACGGCTCTAGAGATTATAATTAAGATTAAATAGTCCAGCCCTGAGGCTGAGTGGTTAAGTTAATGTGCTCTGCTTCAGTGGCCCAGGATTCACTGGTTCGGATCCTGGGCACAGACCTATGCATCATTCATCAAGCCATGCTATGGCAGCATCCCACATAGAAGAACTAGAATGACTTACAACTAGATATACAACAATGTACTGGGGCTTTGGGGAGAAAAAGAAAAAAAGGAAAATTGGCAACAGATGTCAGCCCAGGGCCAATCTTTCTCACCAAAAAGCAAAAAAATAAAAATAAATAAATAAAGTTATCTTTAAAAAAAAAAAAGACTGAATAGCCCAAATTAATCAACAACTTATTTCCACCATAATATAATGAAGCATAATGGAATATTATTCAGCCATAAAAAAACAAGGAAATCCTACCATTTGCCACATGGATGGATCTTGAAGGCATAATGCTAAATGAAATAAGTCAGAAAGAGAAAGACAAATACTGTATGATCTCACCTATATATGGAATCAAAACTAAACAAAAACAAACCAAACTCACAGAAAAAGAGATCAGACTTGTGGTTACCAGAGGTGGAGGGGAAACGGAGAGGGAAATGGAGGGAGGTGGTGAAAACACACAAACTTCCAGTTATAAGATAAATAAGTCCTAGGGATGTAATGCACAACATGATGACTATAGCTAACACTGCTGTGTGATAAATAGGAAAGTAATTACAAGAGTAGATCCTAGGAGTTCTCATCACAAGGAGAAATCTTTTTTTCCTTTTTTCTTCTTTCTTTTCTTTTTATTGTATCTATTTGAGAAGACGGATGTTAGCTAAACCTACTGTGGTAATCATTTCATAATATATGTAAATCAAACCATCATGCTGTATTCCATAAACTTATACAGTGATGCATGTCAATTATTTCTCAATAAAACTGGGGAAGAAAAAGAGTCACACAATTCAACATTTAAAATTCCATGACTTATTTGTAAACAATGTTATTTCATATATTCATTTATATAAGTGTATTATATAATAGATGAATTAACCTCCATATTAATTATACAAATCAATAAAATAAATATTAAAATAAAGGGTTTGGCGTTTCCAGCTATGAACATTATTTCAAAGGAAAATAAATACCTCATAGAACCAATCTGAACTGAGGGTTTACCTCATAACATTTTCTGAATCAACACTTTATATTCCATAGGAAAAAATGCAAGTAAGGAAGAAATTAAACAGGATTCTATATATATTTTCCTGATGTTTTATTCATCAGGGAGAAGAGACAATTCCCTAACAGGAAGATGAAAATTACAGATAAAATTTTATTTATATGTTAAAAAATGTAGTTATTGAAATAGGAAATCCAAATCAGGTCCTTCTGAAAACATTCTGTAATAAGCAGCTTTCATAAACTCTTGTTTAGTTCAGGTAGAGAGCTGAATTTACTACAGTTCAGTGTAGGCTATGCAATTCACGTATCTTTTTTAGGTGTCTGAACACCCATTTCCAGTGAGAACTCTTGCTGTTTCCAGGGGCTGGACAGAAAGGGAAATGGGATGATGTTGTTCAAAGGATGCAAAGTTTCAGTTATGCAAGATGCATAATTTCTTGGAGACCTAAGGTAGAGCATGGTGATGACAGTTAACAAGACCATATTGTAAATGCGTAAATTGCTAAGAGGATAGATCACAAAATGGTAACTATGCAGAGGTAGTGAAAATAAAAATAGTTTCCCCCCAAGGGATTAGGACCCACCATAATAGCTCCAAGCATTTTAAGGCCAAAAACGTCCTTCAGGGTCACCTGAACCACCAGCTCTGGAAGTCTGAGACTCCGTAAGAGCAGTTTGCTTACTGAGCTCACTGAGAACATTCTCTGGTACTTAAATCTCCCTTTGCTTCTCCCTCCACCCACTGATCAAATATTTATTGTGCGAGGCATGTGCTAAGTAAGGGGTGAGGATAAAAACAACCAACAATATAGTTACAGTCTTTGCCCTCACAAAGTTCATAGTGCACTGGGGGAAACAGATATTTAACCAAGCAAACACAATAAAATGTGATAAAATAAAATGGCAGAAGAATGAGGCACTTGGCAAGGACTCAACCCCAAGGGCTGGGAGTAGGGGGTGGGAAAGGCACCCCTGAGGTAGCAGTATCTCCACTGGGATCTGGAGACGGATTTAACTGATTTAAGACTTTCTACAAATCCATGTCCTGACCACAATCTGATCCTTGCCTCCTGTGGGTCTAAGTGTCCTGCCTGCAGGACCATAATCCATCTTGATTATAATCCATCTTGATTATACTGCTTTGCCACAAACCATTGCAATTCTCCAACTAATGACTGGACTCCTTTTTGTCCTATTAGGACACCAAAATCCAGAATCCCTCTCTCAGGCCAAAATTTGAAAGTTTCTTTAATGCAATTCAGTTGAGTAAATAGCATCCTAGGATCTCTTAAGGCTGAGAGTAATAATACAATGTTTGGTTTGTCTGTAGACCAGCCCCCCACCCTGCTGCCAAGTACTCACTTTATCCAAGTTGAAAAGGAAAACAAATGAAATCCACATCACAGAAAGATCATTATGGGGTAAATAGTAAACACAGTTGGTCAACCATCTACAAATACAAGATATTATACAAATATTTAAAATAAAACATCATACTTAAGCACTTACAACATCTTAGGGGAGATGAACATTCCACCTCAGAGCTTGCAATACAGAAAAGTTTGATCCTTAAAAAGGTACTCATACAAGTTGCTAGGATTCTTAAAATCGAGCATGGTAAAAACCATGCTGTGAGATGTCAGATGTTTTAATGCATTAAACATCCATCAGTCAGAGTCCTATCTAACTGCTACATTATGGGAAACATTATTTTGAATGTATTAATAAATAGCATTAAAGAAGTATATAATTTTACTACTGTATATTGGGCATGCAAAATTATTCTCTTTTTAGTAGGAAATTTAAAGTAAATGCTTCTCTATGAGTTTCTCTACGAGCTTCTCCATGTGTATTTCTTCTCTATGAACCACAAATGGCAAGCCCGCACTGGCAAAAATACCAATGCAAAAGAAATTCAATTATAGAAATGCTCAGAGTAAGAACTCGGTTTGTTACAAAATATGTCAATAATTACAGTAAGTTTAAAATAAATTATTCATAAACTCAGAAATGTAATTATTGTCAAATATAATACTTACATATTTAGTCTTGCTATATTTTCTAGTTTTATAAGGATTAAAAGCTAAATTCTGAGAAAGGTGCTAGAACATGCAAAACATAATCTTAGGCCACTTTCTAAATTCCATCCACAGGCTACAAGTAAAAACGTATTCACTTCCTGAGTCTCTGATGCTTATGAGAAATGAATACAGCTCTGTGCCTACAAACATGAAAAGTCTGTGAATCACAAGTAACAAGTGTGGTATGAGGACTAAAATTAAGGCCCAATATTGTGCGTTGCCTTGACGTCTGGTGAAATGGGGAAGGCCTCAATGGCCTAATTACAAGTTTCCCTCCCCATTCTGCTCCCACAGGCAAAACCCCCCAGCCAAACAACCCTTTTTATCAAGGGGACCAGGCATAGTCCCTGCTTGTCTCTGAGCAGTGGGTTTCAGTTGCCTGTCAATCAACAGAATTTTCCAAGCCAATCGCAGTCTTCTGTGGGAGCCAGAGGCACCCCACCCTCTTGATACTATGCAGCCTGCCTTTGGTCGTACAACTGCTGTGTGGCCCTGCCTGGTATGTGGTGTCCTCCTCCTCCAACTATGACAATATGTGAGTGGTAAACTGCTGTCGATGGCATCTGTCCAGTGTCAGGTGTTGTGTGTGCAGCCATTCCTATAACTGTGGGGCAGGAATTCTTCCTTCACCAATGGGGTGAACCGGAGGCAATTAAAATACCAACTTTATTGGTTGTTCTAATGCAAACCACAGACTTGCCTTTCATTCACACACTGCCATCATTTTAGTTGAGTGTTAAGCTCTATTGCCAAAAAAGGATATGGAAGCTTCCAAGGGCTTCTACTCATGGGCAAGGGTATGAAAAAGGACATCAAGTTCTAGCATTACAAAGCAAATAGTTTGTGCTAAATCCAAACCTGGCTTTTTATGCAGCTAATATATTTTAATTTGAAAATTGGGACCCTAAGAATGACTCTTTACTACTCAATGACTATTCCATGAAGTAATCATTATTAATCAACTTTAACTAGTTTATATTAGTGTAGGTTCAGAGGAATCTTGTCTAATTGAACCACAAGATTGGTGAAGCGTATAGCATTCCAACAAGAGTTCCTCATATAAAATATACAATTGTGATTATATCTTAAAACATGTGACCTTTTTCTCCTCATACTTTTTAAGATTAAATATTTCCCTGATAGTACATAAAGTCAATCTACCCAAGTATTCACAAAACATAAGGTTTTATTTACTTACTCATCCCAAGATATTTAATTTTCACAAATAATTTTATCAGTTTTTCTGAGAATAAAATACTTTAATATCTATTGAACTCCTAGCCATTCAATAGCTATATCTAAGGCCACACCACAGGCCATGGTAGAGCTAAAAATATAGGCAAGGCTCCTGTTAATGAAGAGCTACAGATGTCCATATGGGTCTAATAAGTTTTTTCCTACCCCGTAGAGGGCCCATGGTATCAGTATCTTCTAATTCATTTTAAATTATTTTTATCTTATACTTCATGACCTACCAAATGTCTTTTCCAGTCAGAGTCAATCCCTGTAGTGAAGATGTTGTTTGATGTCACTGCATTAGAGAATAGTATAATAGATCATAAATGTTTGAAAAGTTCTACTAACTGTCATATTGTCATTCATCTATTCAACAAACATTTATCAGACACCTGCCAAGGCCATCCACCGAATCTACAAAGACAAAGTAGACAGTCCCTGTCCTCACGGAGAACCTTGAGAGGGAACTGGAATTGTCACAGTAGAGGACCCAGGAGAAGAGCTGATAATTAATGGTTCTCTCACAGACTAGAAAGGGTTAATAAACACAAGTTGGAGTGAAAAGAAAAAGTGAAAATAAGGAAGTTCCCATGAAGCAGGAGAGTGCTGAGTGAATTAAGATGCCTAAGAATGGTATGGTGGGTTGAACTGTGGCCCCTAAAAGATATGTCCAAGTCCTAACCTGGTACCAAAGAGGCTGTGTTTGGAAAAAGGGTCTCTGCAGAGGTGATTAATGAAGGGTCCCAAGATGAAGTCATCCTGGATTAACCAGGTGGGCCCTAAATCCAATGACACGTGTCCTTATAATAAGAGGAGAAGACACAAATAGAAGAGGAGAAACACAGGGGAGAAGGCCATGAGAAGACGGAGGCAAAGATGGGAGTGATGCTGCCACAAGCCAAGAAATGCCTGGAGCCACCAGAAGCTGGAGGAGTCAAGGTAGGATTTCCCCCCAGAGTTCAAAGGGAACGTGGCCCTGCTGTCACCTTGATTTTGGATTGCTGGCCTCCAGAACTATGATGGAATAAATTCTGTTTTCAGCTACCAAGTTTGTGGTAATTTGTTACAACTAATTACTAATTAGGAAACTAATACAGGTGGGGTATCTGTACATGGATTTCCTGGTCTGGGGACAAACAGCAGAAACAAATACGCAGACAAACAAAATCAAGTTTCTAAACTGGAAAATAACATTCTTCTCTGTGATGACAAGAGATGGAACATAGACAAGTCTGTGTTTGGCCTAGATCAGAAGTCCCATCTGTCACTGCCCAGCTGTGTCACTTGGACACGTTCCTCTCAGAGCCTCAGTTTCATTGTAGAGTGAGTGAGACCAAGGAAGAAAAGGTTAAGGGTTAAAAATCTAGTGTAAACAAAATCTGAACAGCCTACAGAACCACCCACCCATCAGTGCCCTTGGGATTGTTGGTAGAAATCTATACTCAAAAACATTAAATGGAGGATCTTGTATTATTCCAGGTACCAAAGGGGGCTACAAAACTTTTATTCCCACAAGTTTCCTCCTAGGATCTGCCCCATCCCCAGACCCTATTCCTCCATTTTGATGCTAAACCTTTAGTCCAAACAGTGGGCACCATCTGCAATCAATACAGCCTCCACTCTTCCCAGCCAAGATGAGTTCCAGGCCAAGTGTAGCTTGTGAGTTAACAGGAAGTGACAAGCCTGGCAGGACGCACATTCTCCCTGCATGATTGATTCAGCCTAGCTGACCAGCTCCATGCTAATGAGAATGTGCTAGAGCTCACAACAAAAACAGTTTTGAATAATTGAAAACTTTAGAGCATGATTTGCGAGATACTGTGATTCATTGTATAATTATGGCTCCAGTTAAATCTGCTTCTGTGGGTGCCTCTACAGCGAGCATCACTGACTGCAAAATACCTGTTATCAAAATTAACTGTATAAATAATGGAAAAGAGCAGAGACACGTCAATCTCGTAAGGGAAGACATGGAAGGCGAAGGTGGGCTAAGCTATTTCAAACTGCTGCTTCATAAAGAACTGAGCAGTATTTCAACTGTAGTACTTTAAAACGTATATGGGGAGTTGACTTTAATTTCTTGCCTTAATTCACTTATCTATTTAAATAAGTTTCTTTTTACCATTCTGGCAGTTTATGTTCCCTCCTATACACAACCCATGCCAATGATTCAAATAAGTTGTAACCAATTCAAACATCTGAGCCATTCTTTCCAACAGGGAATTGTCAAGTGCCTTTCTCCTAAGGAATTGAAACTCAAGAACTTCCTCAACCGTGTTAGGTAAGGGTTTACTAACTATGGGCCCAGAGTTGTTTTCTAAACATGGTCCTTTAGCCTGAATATTGAGGAGTTAAGGGAAAAATAACAATAACCAGAACTGTCTATCTAGACAGAGCCTGGTATAGAAGAAAGAGTGCTCAACTAAATGTGGAGCCAAACCATTCAGATTTCCATTTTACTCACATTTGTCGGCTATGACAAGGCCAGGGACGAACTCCAAGCCTCAGTGTCTTCATCAGAAAAATAGATTTCCTACTATCCAGCCAACCTCTGACCTTCACATCTAATGAAGAGTTTTTCTGTGACAACAGTCCTTAATAGGATGGCAGGATATTAATCATTCAAGCAGGTAACATTGAGGAATATAGTCATTTAAGCAATCTTAGAACTCCGTTTTTAAAAAGGGGGAAAAAGCTTGTCCTAAAATGTTTTCCCAAGTTTCTTCTGCCATAGGGGACAAGAATTCTGGAAATCATATCCCCACTTCCTAGTCTGAAGGCACAGCAAGTCATCCGACACTCATGACAGGAGGATCTTTAAGGTGATGGTCACCACCTGTGTCCCACTCTATTAAATCAACATCTGAGATTCCTCCAAACTGGCAAAAGCAAGCACATCCTCTACTGGGTCACAGACAGCCTTCCACGCAACCTGCTTAACTGTCCTCACCTCCCCCTGCTGCACCTGACACGACAACTGTTCGGGCAGCTCCCCCCAGCGCTGCTGATTTCAAAGCCCTGTCCCGTCAGCTATGCATGTCCATCCCGCCCTGTGACACCACAGTCATCTGACACTCTGATATGCATTCGTGATCCTAAACATTTGCTCCTTGCTTCAATTTTTTTGAATTTCAGAAACAAGACTCCCTGTTAGAAAACTTGCGTGCTAGGCTAGAGAAAGCTGGCTTCCACGTGAATATGCAATAGTTTATCTCAATTTACTTATGAATCTCCTTATTTGGAAAAAAAAAAAACAATCACAAAAGCACTTAATAAACACCTGTCTTACTGATTCTTCCTGTGTTATAAACCTGTATATATTTTTTCAGATCTTTGGCAAAACCAAATTTGAAGTTTTTGAAGTTGTTATTTTTGTTAATGCAGTCTTCTGTAGAGTCTGGAAACTTGGAAACTCAACTAGAAAAGTTTATCAGAATGTTGCTTGATTTTTAAATTGAGGTTTAGAAAGTTCTGTGTATGTTTCTTGTTATTTAATCAACAATTAAAACTTAACGACAAAATGCTTCGCATCTGACATCATTAGGGATTTTCCACGAGCAATGACTGTAAATCAGCCCATTATGGAGAGATTCACATCTTTCAATTATTGTGTTCTAGGCTTTTGTCAAACAGATGCCACAATGCAGTAAAGATGATGCGGTTGGATAAAACATGAACTCCACTCTTCGAACATATATACCTTCTTAGAAGGATAAACATGTTGAGAGAGGAATATGCCTTGTTAAATGAGTTCACTTTAGTGCGATTGCTTAATAGCTCGCTCTCAGAATTTAGAGAATGAGAAATCTAGGAAGACTAAAATGTAGAAAAATTGCTTATAAATCTCAATTATTTAGTAAATATACACAAATGACCATAACATAAGACTTCTGGCAACATTAACAAAGCAGCCTCAAAATACAAAGCTGGGGGCCGGCCCTGTGGCCGTGGCCGAGTGGCTCAGTCTGCTGCTTCCACGGCCCGGGGCTTCCCCGGCTCAGATCCTGGGTGCGGACCTAGTAGTGTTCATCAGGCCATGCTGAGATGGCGTCCCACGTAGCACAACCAGAGGCACTCACAACTAGAACGTACAACTATGTACTGAGGGGCCTTGGGGAGAAGAAGAAGAAGAAAACAAGAAGATTGGCAACAGATGTTAACTCAAGTGCCAATCTTTAAAAAAAAAAATATAAAGCTGAATTCTGAAAGAAGTTTGAAGCACAGATAAGGACTCAGATGCATAAGCATTCAGGTTTTCATACTCCAGCTCTGATGAGCAGATATAGAGAAGGACCAGAAGGATAGGGAAATTTAACCACCATTTATTTGCTCATTTAAACTACAGAGAGCATGGCGGGCACGTTACTTGACCTCTCTCTGCTTCAGTTTTCTTACCTGTAAAACGGGGCTAACAGTACAGACTGCATAGGATTATTATAATTAAATGCATTAAAGCATTAAAAGTCCTTAGAATGGTGCCTGGCACAGACGGCGATGGCAATGATTATACATGGGGCTTTCAGGATTCGAAGACCCAAAAACAACCTCTTATATTAAGAAGGTTTCCACTAAAAGGTTTGTAAAATAAGCCTCAAATCTAAATTTTTGAAGTTTCAAAATCTCTTTGAAATAATGTCATCAAGGGCTGCAATTTTAGAAAATAAAAGCAGTTTTCGCAAGTTACTTGAAATTTTCAATGAAAAGTAAAATATTGGTTAATTTTTTAATATTTGTAAAACATACTACTAAAATAACACCTGACACACACGCTTGTAACCTTTCTCAAGATACATTTTTTTCAGAAGGAAAGGGAATTGAATCTATAATGTCCTAACCGCTAACACTAACATGCAAGCATCTGAGAGGCCTCAGGAAGGTCTGTGTCGAAGGAAGTGAGCTCTGTGCACCAGGAAGCAGTTCTGCACCGAGCGCCAGGTCACAAGCCACAGCAACCACAGAAATAAATCCTTAAAACCCTTCCCCAACCCACCAAGTTTTGTCCAGCCCCTCTCCTTGATATGCATTCTCTGATTCTTGAATTTTACACGTTTGGGGGTGGGGGAGACAAACTCTTTGAAAATCTGACAAAAGTTATGGACCTTCTCCCCAGAAAATTCACATATTGTAAACATAGCATTCTGCATTCGGTGTCAGGGGCTTCACAGACCAGAGCTCCATCCACAGAACTCCCTGCTCCAACTGGGGACCATTTCATTTTACCCTGAAGTTAAATTTAATCATCCAGTGAAACATCACCCTGATGAGATTCAGATGAATTTAATTATCATGGACTTAATTTCTAGGTTAAGATATTAGATTATATTATTATCTATATTAAACAGTGGACTATCTATCTTTTAAAGTAGAGACCAATTGCTAAATGTCCAAACAGGGTAAACTGTACTACTTTCAAGGATGTTTGTTACTCTTTTCAATTGTCTGTGTCAAGCATAGAGAAGGAAGACAGGCAAGAGCGTAAGCTGTGTTCCACACTAAGTAAAAGGAACCCCAAAGGCAAACCATCCAGCATCATTATATTGAGCCCAACAGTTATCCAGAATAGTGTTTGAACAAGACAGCCTTCATTTTAAAAATCAGTGTCACTGTTTAAAAGTAAAACATTTGACAAACATGGGAAAAGTCTGGGCAATTTTTCTGGTGCATCAGTACTGCTGGCATTTCCCAGCAGTCGAAACAGAGGACTGAAGCACTAAACATGCCCAGGAAATAGCTGAAAACAAAAGTCACCTAGATAGCACTGCATAAAGTTTATAAAAATTTTCCTATTAGACAAAACTTGAAATACAGACATTTAGAGTTCCCTCACTTGATGGGCAAGTGACTAAAGTCACACGCACCACAAGGCCACAGGAATGAGAGGCGGATTCAGAGGCCTGGTGCCTGGCCCAGCAGGTGTTAGGACAAATTGCAAACTTGCAGCCTGAGAATTTTCTGTATTATGACACAGAAAAGGTCTCCCGTCAGCCCCTCAAGCTTCAAGCTGCTTTTCTGAGAACAATAGAGGCCACAGCATAAAAAGCCAGAAGCAGCCTGACTTTATGAAGATCCTTTTTGTCCCCACTTCACTGCTCATTATACTAACCCCTTTCTACCTGGTGTCAGGAATATTTCCAACAAGGATTGGCCTCGTTACTTTCATTACATGCAACTATTAAAGCTATAATGTACAAATCTTATGCAACCATTAACCTAAGTAATATAGTGACAGAGAGAGAAGCCCCTGTCCCCTCCCATCCTACAAACATCTTGAAGGAGACTTTAAAATAAATGAGCACAACGAGGTTGTTCTCTGACTCCACCAGCATCCTGATCACATAGTATCAACAACTCTGACGCTTTGCTCCTATACCCACCTGCCACAAATCTAGAAAGGAGAAAAAGAGAGGAGAATGAAAGGGAAGAGTGAGGGAGAAAACCTGATG
Organism: Equus asinus; assembly: GCF_041296235.1. Lineage (NCBI taxonomy): Eukaryota > Metazoa > Chordata > Mammalia > Perissodactyla > Equidae > Equus > Equus asinus. Next base: position 4,482,127 of record NC_091792.1, read on the forward strand.
ATGAAAAATCCGTACCCAGACCAACGGCGAGCCAACATCAATGCAGAGGTTTCCTCCATCCACCACACCTCGAGCCCCAGAAGCAAAGGACAAGCATTTGTTTTGCAATTCATCGGAGAAGTGCAAAGACTTTTATTTCATTTTACAAGCCTTACTTTTCTGTGTTATCTGTTTCTTTTTTCCTGACCTCAAGTGATTTCAAATATAAAAGGTCATTTTAAAGACGATTTGGAGATACGACGAGCAGTTTTTTATCTTTATATCGATCAAAAACTATAATGAGGCATTTCAGATTCTCAAGGGCATCTTGAAAACGTTTGAAACTCTAATGCAAAACAAAATGCTATGTACTTTAAAGAATTCTTTGTCGTTAGAAATAAATGCAAAACCTAAAAGCAAAATGTTCAAGGAGGGCACAACACAGATGCCCGTGGGCACACTTCCCTTACTGGATTTTAATAAGACAGCTAGAATCTTCAGGGGAGCATTGTGATTTACAGTGTTCAAGCTAAAATGGTAAAGAATAAATTGATTTTTAAACTTAAGAGTATTTACGAAGCACATATTACTAATACCATTAAAACACACAGCTGCTTTAAGAAATGACTGAGCTCCGGGAACGCTTTCAGGGGTTCTTTCCCAAGTCTCCTTTGAAGCCTGCTTCAGGAAGAAAATGCTCCTGTCTCAAATTCTTCAGCCTGGAGAATACAATGTTATTATTGTCCTGCACTTCAGAGCCAGGAAAAGCACATATTAGTTTTCTTGGCTCTAGATTTTCATGACTGAGCAAGCATATGGCTTTGTTCCAAATAGGAGTTTTCAAGGGATTTTGCTTAGAAGGAAGTGCTAAACCAGGTATTTTAATTAATATTCATATTTACTTTGTTGCTAAATGAAGCTAAGGATTGTATTGGCATGGATTAACACTCACTCCCATAAATCCAAAACTCTGTAGAGAACTCTGGGAAGAGAGTGAGATATATTAACACTCCATTAATATCTTCCTTGGAAACATTCTTTTTAACATTTATCTCTTCATCATTTCCTGAATCCGTAACAAAATGCTTGTGCTGGCATCTCACAAAAGGATCCTGTCTGGAGCCTAATGAAGTGTTAGACACCAAGGTAAGAAGCAAGTCTGCCGTCCTGGCTCCTACTGTCGGATACACAATGGTACTTTCTAGACTATATTTAGCTCTAAAGTCATCGTCAGTAGCCCTAACACAAGGGACAAGCTGAAAGAACTTCCCGTTCCAGAGCTGCCTCAACAGGCCAATCAGAGTTCTATTTTCTAAGTCATAAGCCAGACACTGAGGTAATTTCCATTTGTACATCCTCCTCTAAAGCAAGAGACTTCCTGAAAGTGACGTTCTGTAATCACAGAATTTCAGGGTGGAAGAGATCTCCGAGGTCACGTTTAGTGGATTCCTGTGCCTTTCCTGAAACCCTACCACAATATTCCTGCCAAGTGCTCCCGGTTCAGAGATGAAGAACTCACCACCTCATGAGAAAACTCATTCCTTATTCAGACAGCTCAAGCTGTCCCCCAATTCTTTCTTTAGTTGAGATTAAACCTTTCTCCTGGGAAATCCCATTTCTTGGTCCTGATTCTGTCCTCTAGGGCCCCCAGAACAAGATGAGCCAGTGGAAAATCTTCACTGGTATAAACTTGTTTGGTGTTTTGAAATTCAGATTTGTAGAGGAAAACAAAGCGTTGTAAGCAGTGAAGAATCTTGTTGAGGTTAAAGAAAGTCACCTTTTAAAGCCATTTTTTTTAAAAAAGGTATACATAGTTTTGCTGCTTCTCTAATTACACACTTCCTAATTATAGCTTTACTTCTCCTAAGATTATTCATATCATAAGACGGCAAAGATCAGGAAAGATTTGCTCATGATAGTTCTACGTGGACAAGGCAAATGGAGTCCTCGGGCTATACTGAATCTCTGGGCAAATAATAATCATCACTTCCAGACACTGAGCACTTGACCACATGAACAAGTGCGAGGGGCTTCATACAATGGTCCTGAAGCCTTACTACCCTCACTTTAAAAATGAGACAACTAGGGCTCAGAAAGATGAAATAACTTCACAGTCACATAGGTACTAAGTAAAGGAGCCATAGGTTCAAATCCAGATCTGTCTGATTCCAGACCTAAGCCTCCTCTGCTTATACAAACCCCTCTTGCCCATTTTTTGGACAAAGAGTGTCTACAGTGTTCCCCACTTTCTTTGGAAAAGAGGCACATTTGTACAGTGATGAATGGAAACTAGACTTTTGACGGTGAACATGATGTAGTCTACGCGGAAGTCAAAATATGATGTACACCTGAAATCTATACAATGTTATAAACCAATGTGACCTTAATTAAAAAAAGAGGAGATACTACAGCTGTGTTATGGACTGAATGTTTGTCTCTGCCCCAAATTCATATGCTGAAGCACTAACCCCCAGCATGGTTGTATTTGGAGATGAGGCCTCCAAGGAAGTAATTAAGGTTAAATGATGTCATAAGGGTGAGGCCCTAATCTGATAGGACTAGTGTCCTTACAAGAGACACCAGAGAGCACTCTCTCTTCACCATGTGAGGACACGGCAAGAAGATGGTCATCTGCAAGCCAGGAAGAAAGCTCTCATAGTAAACCAAGCCTGCTAGCATTGATCTGGGACTTCTGGCCTCCAGAGCTGTGAGAAATTAATTTTTGTTATTGTTCGAGCCGCCCAATCTATGGTATTTTGTTACAGCAGCCCAAGCAGACCAATGCAAGGTCTTTCTGGCATTTGCCACAATCTACCAAATATATTAGAGAAGAATAACAATGAGACCTCTCTCTCACCAGGACCTTGCGTTATTCTCCCAGCCTTCAAGTGACTGCAATCTGGTGGAACATAAGAGAACTACACTGAAGTTTCCTTCCCATGGCCCACTTGCTGACTATGTCACTTTAGAGAAATCACTCAAATGTTTGAGATTCAGTCTTCTCAGTAAATAGAGAGGTCTCAGTTCTAACTCAGTTACCTTACGTGCATGAAAACAAAACTTTTTCTAATCTCTATTTGTTTCCTGATCATTTTTGCATATTTATCCCATTTTCCTCTTTTCTCAGATATTTGTTACTTCTTTAAATTCTTAAAGAAAAAGATTTAAAGAAACACAATATAAATGATAGAAATTTTCAGAAAAAAAAAGATCTCTAGTTTTAAAGGTTATTTTGCTTGTGAATGCATGCCAGACCTCATCTTTTATGTTATTGTATGATGTCTATAAAAACATCCCAATACAAATTTTAAAAAGGCATCCCAAGAATGTCCTAGTAGGTTTGGGAATTCTTGAAAATGCAAAGTGGGTCACCAAAGACAATGGAAGCCCCTCTGTGATGGTCCTTTCAAGTGGTCCCCTCCAGAAGGGTGGCTCATTCCATACTCTGACAAATGAGACATGGTTATTGCACCCAGGAGACAATAAAATGTAGACTTCCCCATCTGGGGATAATTCTGAGTCCCTCTAAAGAAATGTGGGACACAGAAGCATTTTCATAATGCTTGCCTTCCAGATGTAAATAATCTGCTCCCAGGAGCAGACTTGATTAGAGAATATTTCTGAGTAGATCCAAGGTCATGAATTCAACATCAGTGCATGATTTGCTCTCCTCTGTGGCCAAAAACTAGACCCAAAACTGTGTTGATCCATCTCCCAAATTCAAACTATTGATGGTCTATGGAGAGTGACATAGAAAATAAAGAATGAGTCAAAGCAATTCTATCATTGTTACAGGGGAAAACTCTTAAGGGGATGATACTGGGAAATCATTGGTGTTATTTCTATATACCAAAGAAGGCAATATTATTAAAATTACCTTCAAAGTACCTGAAAGAGAAATTACAGAAATTATTGTGGTGGAAATACTAGGGGTTTTTTTTAATACTAACATATAGAGTTGTGCTTGTGTGTGTGTGCGTATTCTCTCTCTAGATAGATAGAGATACTTACACTTTTCCATCCTTCTTCTTAAAGACTTCTCCAGATTTCTTTACCTGTATTTATATTAATGAAATTCAAAAATACCTGAATTTGGGATTTTAGGATAAAAAGTTAAGTCATTTGGCTTCTGGTTACATAACATGATGATTAAAAGCATAAAGAATGGAGCCACACTGCTTGATTACAAATTCAACCTCTGACACTTACCAGCTACAAAATTTAGGGCAAGTTATTTGATTTCTCTGTGTCTCAGTTTCCTCAACTGTAAGACTTTGAAAAGAATACTTACCTCATAGACCTGGTGGGAGAATTAAGTCAGTAAATATATGCAAAATGTTTAAGACAGTACCTGGCAGACTATGAGAGCTATAGTAGTTAGCATTATTAATTCATACTTATACATCATGGCATAGCTGCAAAATGAAGCTACTGTATAATTCCATCTAATCATGTTTTCTCCACCCTCTGTGATGGCAGCTTCACTTGATTGTAGTGATATAATGTGGCTAAGCCAACCACAATGGACAAACGTGGTCATTTTGCTAAAATCAGCTGTACTCCTTGCCCAAGTACAGAGGTGTGATGGCTGCTGTCTCATACCACAGCAAGGAAAGTCTATCAACTGAAGAAAAACGGTTTAAGGATTTTTTTAAAAGATCTTTTCTCCTTCTTTCTATTTAAAATTATATTTTGTTAAGCAGCCCCTGAAGCAATCTTTTCCAACTTCATGATAAAGGACCTATGGAGAGACCCTCCCAAAAAGAGAAAAGTCACATAATAAAAACTGAGAGTAATGGGAGACCTGTGACAGGAATCTGGAATAATTTGCTACTAATTACAAAGCCAATTACACTAATCAAGAATCACAATCTACAGATCATAACTGCAGTGTCAACCCTAATGTGGGACTACAGAGCCCATGGCCCTCCCCTATCATCTCTTCTATGGTTCACAAACACAAGGACTACAACAGACGTAAAACTGGCCAGCTGCCCTTCTCTAGGCTGGTTCTCAAGCCATCCTGGTCTGTCCTTAATAGCTCTCCTTCCATAGACACTGGACTAGAAATAACTGGGCAACAAGACTGGGAACAAGAGGCTGGGAACAAGTGCTGCTGCATACGGGAGCTCTCTGAAAGCAATGCGCTCCATAGCGTAGTTGTTCATGATTCCATCTGTTCCCAGTGTCAGAGAGACGTTGAGTTGGGGGAAAACACAAGAGAAGACACTATTTCAGTTCAGCTCAGCTATACTAGATGAACGCCAACCAGACATGAAAAAATGGGCAAGAAGACATATGCATCAAGCTTCCAGGGAGCTGTAGATGTGAGAATGGAATTGCACCCAAGTGGTCTGAGAATGGGGCCAAACATAGCTCATTGGTAATCATCAATCATAGGCTGATCTCTGGTCTTGAGACCGAGTAAAGAAAAATCAAATATATAACCGAAGGAAAAAGGTACTGCAAAACAAAGTAGGGAGACCATCAGTCTGAAGAGTAAGGAGACACCTAAACGTCATTTACCGCAAGAAATGCCCCATAGCATGCAAGATGGCATGCCTTCCACAAAAGAGGAGAAATCCAAAAGAGAACAGGGTGTGATTAAAAGATCATGGGATGAACTAAATAGCAAAAATGATAAATATATGTGAAGATTGAGTGTGTGTGTGTGTGCACGTGTGTGTGTGTAGAAAGAAAGAGAGAGAGAGAGGAGGTTATTTAGTTAATGAAGATCATACACAACTTTTATTCTTTTTTTCAGTTAACATTAAAATAAATGTTTTTCCAACATCATTAAGTTCTCTTTTAAAACAGGATTTTTTTTATTTATTTTTTTCGTGAGGATGATTGGCCTTGAGCTAACATCTGTTGCCAATCTTCCTCTTTTGTTTGAAGAAGATTAGCCCTGAGCTAACATCCATGCCAGTCTTCCTCTATTTTGTATGTGGGACGCCACCACAGCATAGCTTGATGAGCGGTGTGTAGTTCCACACCCAAGATCCAAACCCATGAACCCTGGGCCACCAAAGCAGAGCACTCAAACCTAACCACTATGCCACTTGGCTGCCCCAATAAAACAGGGATATTTTAAAAGATGCATAATATTATGCCAAGTATTTGTTCTACCATGTATGATTCTATTACTGCTGAGTATTTAAGTTCTTATATTTTCCAATTTTAAAGTGTAATGAGCATCCTTGAACTTAAAATTTTCATAATATTTTTTCTTACTTAAGATAAATTCCTACAAATAAGATTGCTGCATCAATAAATTTTTTCCTTTTTAAGATTCTTGACAAACAAATTGGTTTCAAGAGGTTTGCTCTCTTATCAGCAAGATTTGTGATTATCCGTTTCACCAAATCTACTTCAGCACTGTGTCTACTGTTTAATCTTAAAATTTCCTATTTAAATGTATTACGTTGGTTTAAAATTTTTACTGGTTAGGTTAAGCACTTGTCCTATACTTGTCTATTTGTCATCTTCTATGAGTAGCTTGCAATGACCTCTGCTAGTTTTTCTCTCAGGATGCTGTGAAATAACAGAACAAATATATATTGATCTCTACCCCTGGTTGCTGGCAGAGAGCTCCTGAAACCCTTATCATTTCCTGGGTGACAGGAGTGTCTTCTGTTCTAATGAGGCAACTCTGGGTGGGGTCCTGGATGGGTCTGGTCACCACAAAGACCAAGCCATGAATAGAAGCTTGGAATTTTCAGCTCCCCCATTCTCTTGAGAAGAGAGAAGAGCTGAAAATAGAGTTAATGATCTATCATGTTTATCTGATGAGGCCTCCATAGAAATTCCAAAACAATGGGGTTTGGAGAGCTTCCTGGTTGGCGAACACAGCCAGGTACCAGAGGGTGCCGCACCCCAACTCCACAGGGACAGGAGCTACTGTACTCAGGATCCTCCCAGGCCTCACCCTATGTCTCTCTTCATCTGGCTGTTCATCTGTATCGTTTACCACACCCTTCAATAAATCAGTAAACATGTTTCCCTGAGTTCTGTGAGCCACTCTAGCAAATTAATCGAATCCAAGGAGGAGGTCGTGGGAACTTCAGATTTGTAGCTGACTGGTCAGAAGCGCAGGTGACAACCTGGACTTGAGATTGGCATCTGAAGTGAGGTGGGAGAAGTCTTGTGGGACTGAGCTAACCTGTGGGATCTGACGCTCTCTCCAGGTAGATAGTGTCGGAATTGAGTTAAATTGTAGGACACCCAGCTGGTGTCACAGAGAATTACTTGGTGAAGAAAAACCTCCACACATGTGGTGACCAGAAGTGTCAGAAGTGAAGTGTTCCATGTGAGAGTAAAGGAGACACAAAGGAGAAAAACAAAAAAGGAAGGACTGGGTTTTCCCTATATAGGAGGAAAGAACTGTAGGTTTTTTAAAACGTGTGTTAACATTCTTTTCAATTGAAAGAGCTTTATTACATTAAGATTATAAACCTTTAATATTGGTGAGATTTTCCCCCACCAAATATTTGTCCTTTGCTTTTCATTTTATTTGCGTTATTTTCTTTTAATGAATGGCATTTTTAAATTTCATGTTTAAAAAACTAACCAAGTAGGGATAAAATTAATTGAGCATAATGGCAATAAAGAACAAAATTTATGCTTCATAAAATATAATCACAAAGCAATACTAATCAAAACAGTATGGTATTGGCATAAAAACAGACACATAGATCAATGGAGCAGAATAGAGAGCCCAGAAATAAACCCACGCATATATGGTCAATTAGTTTATGACAAAGGAGCCAAGAATATACAGTGGGGAAGGACAGTCTCTTCAATAAATGGTGTTGGGAAAACTAGACAGCCACACGCAAAAGAATGAAACTGGACCCCTATCTTACACCATGAATGAAAATTTACTCAAAATGGATTAAAGACTTGAATGTAAGACCGGAAACCATAAATCTCCTAGAAGAAAACATAGGCAGTAAGCTCCTTGCATAGGTCTTGGCAATGATTTTTTGGATCTGACACCAAAAGCAAAGGCAACAAAAGCAAAAATAAACTAGTGGGACTACATCAAACTAAAACATTTCTGCACAGCAAAGGAAGCAATCAACAAAGTGAAAAGACAGTCTACTGAATGGCAGAAAATACTTGCAAATCATATATCTGATAGGAGGTTAATATCCTAAATACATGAAGAAGTCATATAACTGAATAGCAAAAAAAAAGCAAACAAACAATCTCATTAAAAATGGGCAGAGGATCTGAATAGACATTTTTCCAAGGAAGATATACAGATGGCCAACAGGTTTATGAAGATGCTCAACATCACTAATCATCAAGGGAATGCAAATCAAAACCACAATGAGGTATCACCTCATGCCTGTTAGAAGGGCTATTCTGAAAATGTCAAGAGATAACAAGTGTTGGTGAGGATGTGGAAAAAAGGGAACCTTTGTGCACTGCTGGTGGGAAGGTAAATTGGTGCAGCCACTGTGGAAAACAGTATGCAGTGTCCTCAAAAAATTAAAAATAGAACCATCATATGATTCAACAGTTCCACTTCTGGGTATTTATCTGAAGAAAACAAAAATACTCATCTAAAAAGATATCTGCACCCCATGTGCATTGCAGCATTATCGACAATAGTCAAGACATGGGAACAAGCTAAATGTCATTGATGAATGAACGGGTAAAGAAAATGGTGGTATGCATGTACAATGGAATATTATTCAGTAATAAAAAAGAAAGAAATCTTGCCATTTGCAACAACATGCATAGACCTTGAGGGCATTATGCTAAGTGAAATAAGTCAGACAGAAAAAGACAGATACCATAAGATATCACTTATATGTGGAATCTAAAAAGAACAAACAAAAACAGAGCTCATGGACATAGAGAACAGATGGATGGTTGCCTGAGGTGGGGGGAAGGGGGTGAGCGAAATGGGGGAAGGGAGTTAAAAGGTACAAAATCCAGTTATAAAATGAATAAGTCATGGAGCTGTAATGTACAGCATGGAGACTATAGTTGATAATACTGTATTGCATATTTGAAAGTAGCTAGGAGAGTGTATCTTGGAGGTTCTCCAGACAAGGAAAAAAAACCTTTTTTGTAACTATGTATGGTGACGGATGCTAATTGGTCTATTGTGATGATCAGCTTGCAGTATGGGCATGCTTCAGAGATACGGCAGGTTCGGTTCCAGACCACCACAACAAAGCAAGTATCAGAATAAAGGGAATTACCCGATTTTTTTTGGTTTCTCAGTGCATATAAACGTTATGTTTACACTATACTGTAGTCTAAGTGTGATAGCATTATGTATAAAACAAAAATACATACCTTAATTAAAAAATACTTTATTGCTAAAAATAATGGTAACCATCATGTGAGCCTTTAGTGAGTCGTAATCTTTTTGCTGGTAGAGTCTTGTAATAAATGCAATATCTGTGAAGTGCAATAAAGTGAAGTACAATGAAACGAGGTACGCTGTATATACAGATATCGAATCATGACATTGTACATCTGCAACTAACACAATGTTATATGTCAATTATACCTTGATAAAAAATATTTGAAATAAAATTTTTAAAAAAGAAAAACATTGCATAATTTACAAAATATTTCCTTTATCCAAGTAAATCTACATAACAAAGTAGAGAAGCAATGATTAAACATAAGGTTGCAAATAGGATTTTAATGTGTTTTAGCCTTAAGAGGCTTTTCTTCTAAATGTGCACAATAGATACACAGAATCATCAAGGTTATTTTGTTGTTAAGTATGTAACTGAGCTTTCACATTACAGACTCATAATAAATTATTATGTTCAATGAATGTATTTTGTAAAGCTGGATAAACAGAAAGAGTTTTACCCAGGTTTTTATGTGAAGAAAATAAAGCCTCATATTTTGTCTAAATATAAACTTTTATTGACAGAAATTTACACAGAATTTAATGTGTGGATTACGTTATGACTAGGCGTGAGGATTACATTATGTGCTTTTCCTCCAATCCTAATTGACCATGGAGCACTTTATTTTCAGGGCATTTTATGACGATAATGTGGAACTCCCTTTGAGAAATACTGACTACTTATGAAGTGAAAGTAAATAAAAGTGATTCTTAAATTGATATATGTATAAATATATATAATCGGTGATACAAAAGAAAAACGTGAGATGTTCTCTATTAATCTGCAGAAGAAAACAAGCAGATAAAAAAATGAGAGAGAAGATGACATGCTTGCAGCCCAAAGAATGGAGAGACAGCCAATTATTGTGGTATTTCAGCAAAGCAATCAACAGAAACAATAATAAAAGACATAATCAAAGAGAAACTTTCTTAGACTGAACCAAGTCACAGATATTCACATGAAATGGGCTTATCACATTTCAGGCAAAATTTATGAAAAGAGACCAATACCAAGAAACATATTTACAAATATTTTAATTACAAGAATAAGGAAAATATTCACGAAGTATTCAAATAGAGAAGGATGGAAGGAAGGGAGGCAGGGAGGGAGGAAGGAAAGATGGAAGGGAGATACATACATACATCACCAACACACATCCACACCCTTATGATCTAGGCAATTCCAACATGGGGACCACCTGATTCTCTCTGGAGCATAAACAACACAACATTGGCGGAGCAGGTGAGAGACTGAAGTTGTAGGTAGGACAGCAGGTTGATCAATGTCTAAGAGAAAGTCACGCATGATATTAGCAACCTTAATGACATGAGTGGGTATGATGGAAATTTGTTAAGTGATGAAGTTTTTACAGGCCTGAAACTATCCAATCAGCTGATTCAAACTCTTCTTGAAGAAAATATGGACTAGATGGATGTAATGAGATTGATCAGTTATTTGGGAGAGGCTAAATATTCTAAATCTTACAATTTCATTAGTTTCATAGTCCATATCTCTTTTTTATTAGCCTGGAGATTTTAAAGCTGACTAATAAAATTGGGTACACACATCAAATCTGACATTTAGAGCTGCACGGTGGAATCTTTCATCTGTTCTTCCATGTAAGGAAGAAAACGATAATCCAAAATAAGACTTTGAGAATGGCCTTAACGTATGAGTTCTGAAATTATCTTCTGTCTGTTGCATAAAGTGTATCATCCTTCTGGGATAGAGTGCTGTTACTTTTGGGGGAGGATGACAAATGGCTTCATCATTTTCCTACAAGGTTGCTAGTACACCACACATCACTATCGCAAAGCAGAAGGCTTGCCGGACTAGCACACAGAAAGCAGTGTTTTCAACAAGCCACAAACCGTGCTTCTTGGTTTTGTTTACATTGGTTCCACTCATCAGGAAGACAATTGGTTTCACAGTAAATTCAGGGATGAAATAAATTATGCATTTGCCCATCAGGTTGCGGAAAATACATTCTTGTGGGAAACCAAGAGGGCCAATGCAAAAGGGAGGAGAGAATTTGTGCTATTTGGCCAGGGTGACAAATTCAAACAGCTGAGGCCATGAACCCCAAACTCTCATTTTCATTCCCTTGCATGCCTTAGAGATTTGGTACTTGTCACCCACAAGAAAGGGACACACGACACACAGAGAGCTCAGCAGCTGCTCAAAAATACAGAGGGCTTCGCAGCCTGCTTGCATTCAGCCACATTCCTGAAAGCCTCTCCCGGGAACCAACCACCTTCAGCTCTGAGGACTCCCCTGTTTAATGCAGCACCCTTAAGAGTCTCCACACATTTTGGGTTAATAGGTCCAATATTTATTGTCCAAAAAATGGATGTTATAGTTTAAAGCATTTATTGAATGTCGATAGCAATAAGAACTATGAGAAGCACTTACACATGCAGCAATAGTCTGCTTTTAAAAAATTCTACCACAAATCACTGAATCTCTAAATAAGACAGTGCAAAAAAAAAAGCATTTAAGTGAGTTTATATTCTATCAATATGTGGAAGCACTGTGGGAAACATGATATTCAATCTCTATGCTAAAGGAATTTACAGACTGGTACGAGAGAGAAGAGTCACATAAATTACTCCAATCAAAGGAGAAAGTGGCCATTTCCCTAAGAGAAATAAAATTAAGTGCAACAGGAGTAGTGGTCAAAGAGGAATTAATTCCAGCGAACAGTGTCAGAGAGAGCTACACAAGTTAAGTAGCCATTTAAGCTGGGTCTTGATGGACGAGGGGAATTAGAAATAGAGAGGGACAGCCTAGGGAAACATGGGATCTGCTTGGGACACAGCAGTAATCTAGTTTGACCAGCACAGAGGAGACGGCGAGGAAGAGTGGCAGCCAAACCTGGAGAGGCAGATGTGGCCCCATGGTGGATGGCCATATATGTTGGCTGAGTGATCAAGGTGTCACTGATGAAAAAAAAATCTTTGCTCTAGAGATTAATCCAGGGATCAAAAATGGTAAAGTGGCAAAAGAACAAAGGCAGGAAATATTAGGAGTGGAGAGGGAGTAAAACAGACTTTGTATAGCCTAGGCAAGAAATTACCAGTTGACTAAAGGGCAGGAGTGGGAATGAGCAATGTTACGGGCTGTCACCCCCTCAAATTCATATGTTGAAATCCTAACTCCTAGTACCTCAGAAGGTCACTGTATTTGGAGACAGGGTCTTTAAAGAGGTAATTAAGTGAAAAGGAGTTCATTAGGGTGGACCCTAATCCAATATGGCTGGTGTCCCTATAAAAGGTTTGGACACACAGACACATACAGAGCGAAGACCATGTGAAGACACAGCAAGAAGACAGCCATCTACAAGCAAAGGAGAGAGGCCTCAAGAGAAACCAGTCCTAACAACATCTTGATCTTGGACTTCTAGCCTCCAGAATTATGAAAAAAAAAAACCTATTTCTGTTGCTTAAGCCATCAAATCTGCGGTACTTTATTATGACAGTCCTAGCAAACTACTACAGGCAGGAATAGACAGATGTGAGAGATATGCGGAAGGACTAATTCAGAGCAGTGGGAAACTAGAAGAAGGAAAGAGAGAGGAGTAAAAGTTGACAAGCCGTGAGTTCAGGCAGCCAGGAAATATAAGAAACAGTAGAAATGTAGGAAACTGGAAGAAGCCGTTTGAGGAAAATGATCATTCAGTTTGAAAAATGTTAAGTGTGACTTCTGACAAGACATCCAAATAAAGGTGTAAATGCAGTAATTGCCAATGAGGCAAAAGAGCTCAGGAAAGAACTAAACTTTGGAGTCATCCTGATGGAAGTGGAAGCAGAGGCTACGGGAAGAGACAAGCTTGTTCAGCAAGGCTATGAAGAATGAGAAGAGAACGCTGAAGACACAACTTGGAGGAGAACAGCAAAATGAAGACACAGATTGATAGACAGCAGCGGTCAGTGACCACAGAAGTTGTCCGGTTTTATGGCCGCAAAATAGGGAAGTGATTTAATCACTGCTTCTCCTTTGTTCTCCTGATGTACAAACACCTGTCAGAGAACTGTCATCTTTCCGTGTCTTTGTTCACCTGTTGCTGAGTAACGGGATGCTAAGTGGCAGTTCCCTGGTGCGCCTGATGAGACTCACACCTGAAGCCCAAGAGGCACCAAATACTCCACATTACAGAGTCGCCACAAATGGGGTTGGAGTTTTCCCTGGGTCTTACTCAGAAGACAGAGAACCAGCCCTGCCATACTGCAACCAACACCACGCCCCCCACCCCACCGCCCCACCGCCCCAACACACAGCTCCTATTTACAAAAGCTGAAAATTGAGAATGAGGGAGAGAAGAGATTTGAAAGAGCTGAGCCACCCACCTCATTAAGGAGCGAAGCGTTTACGATGAGAGGAGAGAGGCTACTTCCCCATTCAGTGTACCATAGGATGAGGTTGGGATGCCATAAAAAAACAAGACTGGGGCCAGCCCTGTGGTGTAGCCATTAAGTTTGTGCACTCTGCTTCAGCGGCCCAGGGCTCGCCGGTTCGGATCCCCATGCAGACCTACATACGACTTATCAGGCCACGCTGTGGCAGGCGTCCCACATATGAAATGGAGGAAGACAGGCACGGATGTTAGCTCAGGGCTCGTCTTCCTCAGCAAAAAAGAGGAGCATTGGCAGTGGATGTTAGCTCAGGGCTAATCTTCCTCAAAAAAAAAAATGAGACTGACGTTCGGATCTCCAAAAAGATATCCACTTAGACAGTGAACTTGATCACCTTCCTCACCTTTGCCTGTCCAAACAGGATTGAAGAGACCTAAGTGAGATGATAGGGCAGACAGGGACAGCCAGTGAGGCAGGTGGACCTCCCACCATCTGGTGGGGAAGGGTAGAGAGAGTTTCCTGTGGTCTAGTGGATACTGAAGAAGGTGACTGGGCTTGAGCCACTTTGCTGGTTCTTACCCCAGAGGGCTACCTACTGGATGAAGGGACTTCATCCCTTGAGCCTTTTTTCATTCTGAACATAAATATATCAACCACTTATTTTGTCCTCTACACTATGCAAGCTTCCTGGAGTAAACAGAGGCATAGAACACAGTGCTTGGCATACAAGGATTTGCATGTACAATTCCTTTATTGGGGAGTCACAACTTTGTGGGAGTACCAACATAAAACATGGGGACCTAATGTCAAGGCGCTGCGATAGTGAGAACTGCAAATGAATGGAAGGGGTGGATTTCTCTGGATCATCTCAAGGTGAAGAGGTGAGGTAAGCTCATAACTGCCCCCAGAAAACGGCCAACATTTCAACCTTAGTCACGTGGGCAGCATCAAATGTCAGTCAGTATTGGTCAGAAAAACAGACACCACCAAGTCCTGAAACCATAAAACTCCTAGAAGAAAACATAGACAGTAATTTCCTTGACATTGGTCCTGGCAATAATTCTTTGGATTTGACACCAAAAGTAAAGGCAACAAAAGAAAAAAAAAAGTGGTACTGAATCAAACTACAAAGTTTCTGCACAGCAAAGGAAACCATCAACAAGATGAAAAGTCAATCTACCAAATGGGAGAAAATATTTGCAAATAATATATCTGATAAGAGGTTAATATCCAAAATATATAAAGAACTCACACAACTTAATAGCAAAAAAACCCAAGCAAAATGGGAAGGAGATCTGAATAGACATTCTTCCAAAGAAGACATACAGATGGCCAACAGGTACATGAAAAGATGCTCAACGTCACCAATCACCAGGGAAATGAAAATCAAAACAACAATGAGATATCACTCATACCTGTCAGAATGACTATTCTCAAAAAGACAAGAAAAAACAAGCTTGGTGAGGATGTGGAGAAAAAGAGAACACTTGAACACTTGTGCACTGTTGGTAGGAATGTAAATTGGTGCAGCCACTATGGAAAACAATATGGAGGTTCCTCAAAAAACTAAAAATAGAACTACCATATGATCCAGCTATTCCAATTCTGGGTATTTATCCAAAGGAAACAAAAACACTAACTCAAAAAGACATCTGTACCCCAAGTTCCTTGAAGCATTATTTATAAGAGCCAAGACGTGGAAACACCCCAAGTGCCCATGCATGGACGAATGAATAAAGAAAATGGGGTATACACATACAATGGAATATTATTTAGCCACAAAAGAGAAAGAAATCTACCTTTTTCAACAACATAGATGGACCTTGAAGGCATTATGCTAAGTGAAATAAGTCCGACAGAGTAAGACAAATACTGTTTGGTTTCACTTATAAGTAGAATCTAAAAAAATCAGTCATAGATACAGAGAACAGATTGGTAGGTGCCAGAAGGAGGGGTGGGGGTGAAATGGATGAAGGTCGTCAAAAAGTGCAAACTTCCAGTTATAAGATAAATAAGTCCTGGGGATGTAATGTACAGCATGGTGATTACAGTTAACAACACTGTGTTGCATATTTGAAAGTTGCTAAGAGAACATATCTTAAAAGGTCTCATGACGAGAAAAAAGATTTGTAACTATGTATGGTAATGGATGTTAAACTTATTGTGGTAATCATTTTGCTATACATATATTGAATCATTATGCTGTATATCTAAAACGTAGTAACACAATTTTATATGTCAACTTTATCTCAATTTAAAAAACCAATTAATCCGTTATCTCATTTGATGTTGAGAGAAGCTTAGCATTAGATAAAGGTCAGTAATTCACTGCAATAATATATATTGAGCTTTCATGCCCAGAACTATTCTAGACCCTGGGAATAAAATTATGAATAAATAAAATGTCATCCTTATTCCAGGGAGCATATAGGAGAGTGAGGAGAAAGATGTAGGCAATTAATTATGTCCCCAGTCAAGCAATAGATTGGGATGAATTACTTTGTAAATTGTTTCCTTTGATTCCATCAATCCATTCTATCTATACGCTCTGTTCTCATGAAGAGTATGAAAATAAGTAATAACCCTGGTGGTAGGTTGTGTTAACGGCCTCAACTCTTTACCACTCCCTATATCCATGTACTTTTCAATTCCTCTAGTAAAAAGAGTGAGAATATTTCTCTGCTCCTTGACTTTGGATTTATCCATGTGACATGCTTTGACCAATAGAACACTTGTGGGTGTAACACGACCCCCCATTTAAAAATTGATGTGCACATGACTGATTGAGCTTGCCCTCTTACACTTGCTTCTATCATCGCCGTTAGAAGAACATGCCAGGCCTGGCCCACTGTCCCAGGAGGAGAAAGAGAGACAAATGGAGAAGAGTAGCCCCAGACAGTTGCCATAGATGAGCCCAGGCTAGAGCTACGGATTCACAGACACATGAGCTTAATAAATGCTGTTTTGTTTTGTGTCATCAAGATATTGTAGCTGCTTGTTATACAGAATTACTGTAACAATAACTGACTGATACAACTTTATATACACTTATCTTAAAGATGCTGATACTTTGTTTATGTGATAGAACAGAATAGGTACTTCCCGTGGAGTAAAATAAATGTAGTAGGCTGTGCCTGGACATATAATTAGGTGTTCCAGTCTCAACAGTGAGAAACTAAAATCCAATGATATGAATTGCATAAATGGAAGAACCAAGTAGAATATCAGTCCACTTCTCGTTACCAGACTTCCAATCCTGACCAAAGTGAAGTTCACAACTCAGACCTAAGACCTTGCTAAAATGTACTGCTTCCCAGACAGTCACACTGAACAGATCATGACATACAGAAGCCAAGGAAAACAAATGAAATTCTTGTTTTACTGGTCCCACATGCTGTGATGTTTTCAAACCCACATGCATCCACCAAGAAGCACTCAGAATGTTTGATTCTGAAAACAAATCCATAACAAGAATAGAGTACAGAACAAAAATCAACTCAACAAGTCACTCCATGTGTTTTTCATTTTCTTGTATTCTATAAAGGAAGTGAATGTGGTATACTATACTTGGCTCCCAGCATAAAGACTTCCAGCTATTCTTTTTAATTTCATATTTACAGAGAGCCCTGTGTTACCCTCTGTCCTGCCTCTGAAATAGAAACAAAAGTGAAGGAAATAATCCACCGAGGAGTAAATGTTGTATCTTTCCTAGTGTAATGGGTTTGGACTTATGCTCCATGTCTAATACAAAGATGTTCTCTGTGTATTGTACACAGGTTGCTGGGATCTGCCAGAGAGAAGATAATGTCCCTCCATTACAGGGAGATGAGACCTCTGGCAAATCACTATTGCAGCGTTGAAAGGAGACTCAACCAGACAGCTTTCCTTCCCCTTTAAGTCCAAAGTAACATTTAAAGATATATACACAGTCTGCATGCCTATTTAAAGTTAGCTAGCTGAACAAAAGAAAGAAATCCTCTCGCAGTTTGTGTATAAAAAATATATTAAAATAGCATTTGTATTATAATATATGTATATGTCTGTGTACATATAAATACATATATATTATAATTTTGTACATTTGTATAATTTTGTATATTTTGTGTGTCAAGTGTGTTTACCCTAATATAGCTGTAAACACAGACACAAACCATGTATCCTCAATTACATCTCTACCAGGATTCCATACAACGAATACAACAGCACTCTCCACTTCAAATCTTTCAGAAGAGGGTTGTCTTTTTTTTAATTTGTCCTCAGCAATATGGAGTCCATAATTTTTAAAAATTTAGTGCAGCTCATGGGTAAAGTGCAGCTATTTCAAAGCATTCTTCCACACATGTACCAGTGGGAACAGACAAATGTGGTTTATCTTATCTGCCTCACACATCAAAACTGCTGTGTCTGTAGTGAATTTAACACGAAAAAAGTGGTGCTACTGAGCAGCAAAGAACACCAATCAATTGCTGAGGCATTTGATCATCGCTGTGCCAGTCCTGAAGGTGCCAGGGTCATTTAGAGAGGCTCGTCTGCAATGCAATTATCATGTAATGTTAAAATTCAAAGATTTTTAGATGGATAGTATTGATATTTTTTGTTGCTCATGGTCTGTTTAAAGTCTGTTAACCAGACATATAGAAATTTCACAAACATACATCTTTAGTCAAATTATATGCTCAAATATTAACTATTTAAAGTCATATGACAATACTTTTAAATTTCACATTAAAATTTGCAAGCAGTCATTGGCAAACATCTAAATTCAAAAGCGTGTATTTTATTTTCATAAAAGTAATATTATACAGGCTGTATCTAAACACTTAGTCCATTTAAAGTACCAGGCCAATACCTTAACAGTCTTTAAAATCAACTAATAATTTCTAAGACTTACTGCCTGACACTGACGAGTACTGTTACACACTCAAGGTGACTGATTCAACAGACGAATAAGTTACTCTTCTTGTCAAAATATTTTATATTCCATGAAATTAAATAATTAACAAATATCATTGCAATTACACTCTAGTATAAACTAGGATTATTCATAATACACATGAAACTGTAACATCTTGCTAGTGTTACATTTATCCAATACATTTTCTCATTAATAAAAATCTATTTTAAACAAGATCTGATCCTTGATAACAACAAGATTTTTTATTTTTCTTGGATTGTATATGTCAAAACTAACTTTTCCTTGTACTTTTACATTAACTGTTGGCTTTGACTTTGAATGTTTCCCATTTTATCTTACCCCAGCTGTCTCAAAGACGAGTGAGGGCTCTGGCCAACGCTTACTTCTTTTGTAGACTCTAACCCAACCCAAGGCCGGCCAGGAAGGCTCTCTTCAGAAATAATTCATCCCTCCCAGCTCCCTGAACAGCAGAGTCTACCGTATTAACCACATCAGACTCTACCTACGCACACACGCAAAACTGCCGTATAGCTTTTAACACTACGCACTTATTCAGGACAAAACCAACGTTTAAAACACCACGTTTTCTCTCTCTGGTGGGCTTCTTGACGTCTGATTTCATTCTTTATAAATGTTCCAAAGGAACTGTATTAGTGGTGGAGAGAGATTCCTTTTACTCTCTTAAATTCACTGCTAACTAGGTAAAGCTCACGGAACAATCAAATCCTACAGAAAGACTCTTGAAGGACAAAGAGGACACCAAAGAAATGGATGTCACCAACAGTGAAACACCCTGTGTGCCGCCTCACTTCTTAAGAGACAACAGCAAAGTGTTACAGATATATCTGTTTCAACTGTGATGAGAAAAATGATTCAAAATCCATACAATTACTACTGCTGCCACGCCCACACTTAAAACGGTTTACCATTTAAATCCTTAATAATGCTAGAAACATCTAGGACGCATCCCTGAAGACTTCTCACGGGTACATTGTGAAGAATCTATCAGATTCGTGAGATTACACTGGTACCTGAAATTGGCATAATGAAGCACAGGTCTTGCTTTGAACATTAGCACTTCCTGTACGGTATTTATAAATTGCAACTGAGGACTGAATCTATGCTAAACCAAACATACATGGTCACCTGGACAAAGAAAATGTATCCTGCGGGGATAACAGGCGATGCTGGAAACTACGACTGCACAGCTAGAGGAAGCTGAACTGTTGACCTGAGACTCTGATCAGTGCAGGCAAGCGCCGACCTCTATTTCAGCTCCTATTTTCTGCCTTCACAGCACTTCACATTTTAAAAAAGAATTATCCAGAACTTTTAAAGAATGAAACTTTAATTTTAAAGTGATAATTGGTAAAATCCAATGTATTCCTTTTACATTTCTAGCACCATGACTGTGTACTTCTGGTACACAGTCGGAATTACATTTCCGAAAATGGCACTGGAGCTGTCAATGAGCTGTAATTTGACCATATTTTCCCCTTGGAAGCAAAGTTGTAATATAAGATTACTTTCCTCAAGAAAATTCTAATGGCCAACTTCTTACAGAAATGAACATAAATGTTAGATTTTTTATAACATATGGTAATGCAAATAAGCATTTTCCTTATGGTAGCCATTTATTCACATTTTGAACCATTTGTTCACAAATACTCTGGGTAGCTCTCCCTCCTGGCATGCATTAGGATTCTGCTTCCCCATCCCTTGGAAAGCAGCATGGTTATGTGACTTGCTTTGGCCCATGAAACGTGAGTTAAAGTGACTGAAAGTCACTTGCAGTTGGAAGCTTAAAAAGCCAGTGTACATTTACCACGTCTCTTTCTTTTGCCAGGGTGGCAGGCAATGCTCAGGAAGAGAGCTGTTCTATTAGCCTATATCCTAGCATAAGAATGAACCCCAGCAAAACTCCCAGCTGACCCATTACATAATATACATGGAGCATCAGTAAGAAATACACCTTAGGAGACTAGCCTGATGGTGTAGCAGTTAAGTTCGCACATTCCGCTTTGGGGGCCTGGGGTTTGCCAGTTTTGATCCCCATTGCACACCTACAAATGATTTATCAAGCCATGCTGTGGTGGTGTCCCACATACAAAATAGAAGAAGATGGGCAAGGACATTAGCTCAGGGCTGATCTCTCTCAAAAAAAAAAAAAAGAAAAGAAATACACCTTAGTTATTTTAAACTGCTGAGATTTGGGGATTGTGGATTATTGCAGAATAACCTAGTATAAATTAACTTATACACACTCCTAGATATTGAAGTATATAGCTTTCTAAAAGATATCTAAATCGTTTTGTACCAATCACATAAATGTCGGCTTAGATAAGGCAGCAATATATTAAATGGTAACCTCATTCTATTTTTCCCTTTCTGTCTTGCATCTTCAATGTCTCACTCCAGTGGCTCCTTTCACACAGCAATCAGACATGCTAAAGCTCACTGCTGGTGAGGCTTCTCAACCTCGCTACACCTTTGAGTTAATGTCTCTTCTCTCTTCTTTTCACCATCAACATTTCTGAAAGCACAGTCTACCATCACTGCTTCCACTTCCTATCTTACCTCATGCACTCTGGTTTCCACTCCCTATACTTTAAGGAAAAATTCTATGAATGAACTTCTAATTGCCAAATCCATGGCTTTCTGCTTGGTCCCCATATTTTCCATTTTTCTTTCATATTTAGTGTTGATTACCATCCCTGATCCTTGCAATTCTTCCTGTTAGTTCTGTGATATTATATCATTTTGATTCTCCCCTAATGTGTGCCTTCTCAGTCTCCTTTGTTGGTTCTTATTTCTCTTCTATTTCTCTATGTATAAGTATTCCCTAGGGTCTCACTCAGATCTTTCACCTCTCCCTTAACAATATCATCCACTTGTGTACAGCTTCAACTGTCATTAATATATAGATGATTCCAAAAACTTTCTATGTTCAACTTGGTTTCTGCTTATTCAGTTACTTGATATATATCTCCTCCTGGAAATACGACCAGAAGCACAAAAATAAATATTTTTAATATCTACACAAAAATATTATATTTTTTAATATTTGTTTCTCTTCTTGTTTTTTCTTTCTCTATCAACATCCTCAACAGATCGCAATGGTTTACAGCAATTTTTGATAATTTCCTCTTCCTTGCTAACCACATTCAATCAATTCCTAAATGCTATCTGTATTCAGTACTAATTCACTACAAGACTACTATCAAAAGAAAGGCTACATTTTATGTTGGTATGACATGGGCCAGTAATTTATTATAAAGAATAGAGTTAAACATAATAGAGAAATTTACCAATAATGCGCAAAAAGAATTATATACCACAGCCAAGTGGGACTTATCTCAGACATACAAGACTAGTTCAATATTTAAAAGTTAATTAATGTAATCAATCAATTAAAAAGAATCTGACAAAATCCAACACCAAAGAATCTGACAGAATCCAACAGCTAATCATTGTAAAAACTCCCAGAAAACAAGCAATAGAGGGGCACTTCCTCAACTTGACAAAGAACATCTATAGAAAACTATAAAAAACAAACATCTGACATCATACTTAATGGTGAGAAACTAGAAGCTTTCTAAGATCAGGAACAAGGCAAGGATGTCCCCTTTCACCACCTCCATTCAACATCATACTGGAAGTCCTAGCTAATGCAATAAGAGACGGATATAAAAAGTATATAGATTGAGAACAAAAAAATAAAACTGTCTTTTCACAGATGGCATGATTGCTAATATAGAAAATCTCAAAGAAATCCTAACAAAAAACTCCTACAACTAATAAGCAATTATAGCAAGGCTGCAGGATACAAGATTAATATACAAAGACAATTGCTTTACTATGTACCAGCAATGAACAATTGGAATTTGAAATTTAAAACAAACACCATTTACACTTACCAAAAACAAACAAAAAAATGAAACGTGTAAATCTAACAAAATATGTACAAGATCTATTTGAGGAAAACTATAAACTGATGCAAGAAATCAAAGAACTAAATAAATTAAGAGATAGTCCACTTTCATGGATGGGAAGACTTAATATTGTTAGGATGTCAATTCTTTCCAACATCATCTATAGATTCAAGGAATCCCAATTAAAATCCCAGTAATTTATTTGGTGGATATTGACAAACTGATTCTAAAGTTTACATGGAAAGGCAAAAGACCTAGAACAGCCAACGCAACATTAAAGAAGAAAAAAATTGGAGGACCGACACTACCCCACTTCAAGACTTACTAGAAAGCTACAGTAATCAAGATAATTCTTGTATTGGTGAAAAAACAGAGATAAATAAATAAATGAAACAGAACAGAGATTTCAGAAATAGACCTACACAAATATAATCAACTGATCTTTGATAGAGGAGCAAAGGCAATTCAATGGAGCAAGGATAGTCTTTTCAAGAAATAGTGCTGGAACAACTGGAATTTCACAGGCATAAAAAATGGATCTAGATACAGGACTTATACTTTTTTACAAAAATTAACTCAAAATGGATCATAGACCTAAATGTAAAAAGCAAAACTATAAAACTCCTAGAAAATAACATAAGAGAAAATCTATGTGACCTTGGATTTGGCAATAATTTTTCAGACATAATACCAAAAGCACAATCCATGAAAGAAAAAATTGATAAATTGGACTTCATTAAAATTTAAAACTTCTACTCTTTGAAAAACACTGTTAAGAGAATGAAAAGACAAGCCACAGACTGGGAGAAAATATTCACAAACCATATTATCTACCTATCTTGCATAGATAGGTAGACAGACAGATAGACAGATAGATAGATAGATAGATAGATAGATAGGATCGATCTCATATATATCTACATTTATATAGATCTCATATATATACATTTATATATAAGAGAGAATGAGACAGAGAAAGATGAGAAAAAGAATGAGAAACAGAATGAGGGACTGGAATAATCGAAGATATAATACACCCACTGAAAAAAACCCCAGAGCTAAATGAAATTATAGATTGAAAAGTGTCCCCCTGCCAAGAACTCACCTTAATGACTGAATAAAGACTCACATGAAAGCATATCATAAGGAAATTCAGAAAATTATAGGTAATGAAAAGCTTCATAAAATGACAGACAGAAAAACAAGATACATGTGAAGGATGAAGAAGCAGGAAAATATTAGAATTCTCAACAATAATACCAGTGACTAGAAGACAAACGGAACTATGCCTTTAAATTTTTGAGTTAAAATGATTCCCAAGTTAGAATTTTTTACTAACTAAACTAAAAAATCAAACATGGCAACTTTTTAAGGACATTTTCAGACATGGAAGTTCTCAAAAACTTCGCTTCTCATACACTTTCTCAGGAATTGTGGGCTGATGTAGTCACCCAAACCCTGAGGCTCGCCCTAGGAAGAGGATACGGGATCCAAGGAGGAGCAGGGAGAAAAAGCACAGGATGAGGCTTGGGGGAAGCTTCAGGACAACAGTATCTCAGGACTAGAGAACAGCAGTCCGGAAAGGAGGAAGATTGAGAGCTCTAAGAAGGAAGTCACCAAAAAAACAAACAAAAGAATCCTATGGGATGTCTGAGTTTTTTAGACAGTGAGATAAATTTGATAGCTTGGCAAAGTATCTCACAGTGAAGTGAACAGTGAGAAGTACATAGAAAAGCAACCAAACAAAAATAAAGCAATGTTTAATTGCAAGAGAAAAACGTAATCACAGGACACTATATGGCTCAGATGTTACACAAGTCAACATAATCCTATTAAAATAATCATGGAATAATGATTGAACCACAATAATAACACAGCTATACTGAAAGTGAGGGAGAAGATTCATGAGTGTCATGGGGAGAGCAATTGCAGGCATAATGGGATAAAATCTTCATCTTAAAAAGCTAGATGTCATTAGAAAATGTGTGTACACTTTTTAAAATAAAAAAGTAGTCTTGCAAGCATATTATTTAGAAATAGGGAGATAAATAACAGAAACAACTAAATTGTTCAAATGGTGGCTTCCATGGAATGGAAATTAAGGGTGAAGAGAAGGTGGGGCAGAAAAAAAACTATTTTATCATGAGCATTATGATTTTTTTTAACTATATACCTGTGTTAGTGTAATTCAAAAATCTAAAGGAAAACATTCTATCCTAAAGGATCTCAAAGCAAATCCCAAAGTGGTTGGATCACTCCCGGCTGGAATTCGACAAAGGCTATCAGTTTTGCATTTTAATTTGAGATAATAATTCTGAAAGATTCTGTACCAAGGAATGAAGGAAATATCACAACCAGAAAGCTCTATTTCCCTCACGGTCCTTTCCCTTCTCTTAGGAACAACTTGGAAAAATGGCCTAACAAACTCTTTCATTAGGACCAGAAAAGCAAAACAGCAACAGCAATTAATAAGCAAAAACAGGTGCTGGCCCCGTGGCCGAGTGGTTAAGTTCGCGTGCTCTGCTGCAGGCGGCCCAGTGTTTCATCGGTTCGAATCATGGGCGCGGACATGGCATTGCTCATCAATCCACGCGGAGGCAGCGTCCCACATGCCACAACTAGAAGGACCCACAACGAAGAATGTACAACTATGTACTGGGGGGCTTTGGGAAGAAAAAGGAAAAAAAAAAATCTTTAAAAAATAAGCAAAAACAACAATAGAGTATTCAGATAATAATTTAAATATTGCACTAAGGTTGTATGACAATGTATGCAATTGAAAGACAATGAACCATAGAGAACTCTTGTTTTACAGGAAAACAGGCTACTTATAGACACAACATGGCTACCTTTTTTTGACAACATCAAGCAGAAAGAGACTTGATAACTTCATAAGTTCTGTCCTGTGAATTAAGACATTTTCTAAGATATGTTGAAAGAAACTTATTTTTAAAAGTTGCTGCAATACCAACAAAACAAGAGATAAAAGAAGAAAAATACACATCTACACCCCTAAAACCTATTCCTGGAACTCTGGCTCACTGGGAGTTTGTCCAAGACCTTCTCTTGCAGCTTCTGATTCTACCATGACTGATAAATTTGATTTTGTAATATTAAGTAGATAAATTAGTAAGTTCTTAATACTTCCTCCAAACTTTACAATCTTAACGTATTTGTGTTTAAGGAATTTCTTGACTAGAATATGATTGCTCCAAAGCAAAGTATTAAGGAGCATGTCAAAAAGTAATGGGGTTATATTTGCCTTTTCAATATAAGAAATACATAATTCGTTATCCTAATGATTTAGCTACATCATAAGTCCCAACTGAGTTAAGGAAAATCTATCAAAGAACATATACTCATCAGCAATGTTGTCTAGAAAGCATGTCAGATGGCATTTAGCTCTAAAATAATCATAAAGTTGATATATCTTAAAATAGATTAAAAATTGGCCACAATATGTTTCTGAGCCGAAGACTGCTGGGTTTCTCTGCAATACCCATTCTCCCCTTCTTGCTTTAGTGAGCAACCCCTCACATCTTAGCTGAGCAGATGGCTGCTAAAGATGACGTTTGCCAGTCCCTCCTAGAGCTAGATGTGTCCGTGGAATTAAGGTGAGGCCCATGGATTGTGGACAGACACGGGCATGGAGGACTTCCGGTGTGCGCACTCAAAAGTAAGGAGCAGGTTTTCCACTCCCCCCTCCCCGCCTCCCCACTGATTGGAATTCTGACATGCTAAGGGAAAATAAGGACAGTCATCTTAGACCACAAAATGAAAGGCTCAGATTGAATACAGAAGACAGACGGGTCTGGGTTCCTGATACTGTCAAGCTGCCAGACCACCCTGACCACTTCCCCAGACTTATAAGAAAACTTCTATCTTAATTGTCACTGTATTTTTAGATTCTCTGTTGCCTTCGAAAACCTGTATCCTATCTAATAAAGTTCCACCTAACACTTTCCTCAAATATAATTCAAGGGCTCTTGACAACATACTTAATTTACCAAACACCTTTTTTCTAAAGAGACCAATTCACTTTCCATAATTTTACATCATCTGTTTCCACAGTGTCTCTGATGTAATATAGCAACAATGCTTTAAATTTGGCTCAACCCCCAGATTCCATGACCAAGGTGCTCATGTCAGGCTGCTTTTTTGCCTGAAAAATAACATCTGGTTCTGTTTCATTACTGCTAGGCAAGCTGAATTTCCAGTCTTCAAGGACCAAGAACAAGATTGTTTTAACTCATTTTTCAGACAAATTCGTTTTCATTCATAGTCCTTTCAATTCACCTGATAGACTTAATATATAGCAAAAGTGATTTAATAAATAGCAACTTATGGCTTTTCCATAAAGTTATATTATGGCACAAAATGTTTGATATCCTTCTACCGTACACAACTCACCCATGAGAGCTTCCTCATATAATAAAGATAGGTTCAGATATCTATAAAATATTTTCATCCATTTGGAGAGAAAAACACTACAAAACAGAAACATTCTATGGTTCTCTGGTTTCTCTCGGCGTCCCATTTCTCTCTCCATAAAAAGGAGATAATTATATCTGCCGCAAACTATTTCACGCTGATGTTATGAAGATAAATGAGATAACCTATATAGAAAAGCATTTTGTGCTCTTAGGAAGAATAAATGTACCTAAATCCAAGATGGTATAATTCTTTCTAATGTTTTCCAGGGACTTTCTGAACAGCTCCAGAGGTCATTACCCACAACAAACTTTTGGCACCAAAGGACCACCTTTCTAAATAACTTTCATCCCCTGCACCTGACAACACTTTTCCATTAATTGAGGGTAAGTCCAGATGCTGTTCTGTTTGGTCATCTCCAGTGCTCTAAAAGGATCCAGATTTCTCACTTCAATTTCTTGCACCAATGAAATGAACAAAAAGCCCCCTAAATCACAGGGCTTTCAGTTGACAGGTTAACAGAGAGACCCATTTCAATCAACTTCAAATGTGAAGCAGATTTGGCAAGAACCAGGGAGGGGATAAGTGGGGAAAGGAAAGCCTCGTGGCAGTCTGACAACTCCCTCATGTCTACTGTCTGCCGTACACATCAGCGACCCCCAAGGACCCATGCAATCAGCTGAACTTGGCCTCAAACTCAACCAAATGGGGTTCTTTTAGTTGACATTCCTTAGTTATGTACAGAAATCTGCTTTAGGTACCTAACTTCTGCAGAGAATTTAGAAAAAAAAATTTATGATTGCAAAACAAAAAAGCCAGAATTTTATCAATCCAACCCATAAATTTTATCTCTTAACCTGATACCCAACACATTAATGACCCAAGCTAATGTCCTGTTTACCCTCACCCTGGGGTTAACTAACCGACTTCTTGCTCTTAGGGGAAATGCCAAGTGTGTAGGCATGCCCCATGCTGCTTTAGGAAGCTGCCAAACAAAGAAATCGGCAATGAGTATGCCAGCTGCCTCTGGACCTCACTGTGTGTATATGCAAGCCAGCTGAGTGGAGGCATGCCGTATCAGATCGTCAATTAGCTACGGGGGCTGCAGGGGAAGCTTTAAGATCTTGGCAGTCTGCCTGGAGCACAGTTATGGTGATGTAAGGTACTATCAGAGTCTGAGGGAACTGTGAGAGGATCATTCGAGGTCCTCGGTGCAGTTCTATCCTCACTCCTGAAGGCTTGTCCCTGAGGTTTCTGCCACTGACAAAACACTTAGGAGACCACTCAGGCATTGAACGTCACCTTTCATTGAAATTTCTCAAAATGCTAACTTTCTATTGCACAGTTTTGCCTTAAGCAAATGTTAGTGAGAAAATAGCAGTTTATCTGTTCAGATAATGTGGAAGGAAACAGAAATAGCAGGCTAACTATTGTTTTGAAATAAGCATTAAACATTGCCCCAAAACTGAATATTTGTCCTAATTTTATTTACAATGAGTTAGGGATTATTAACCATACTTGTTATTGCTCATTAAAGAACATTCAGGATGTTGAAAAAGTTAGAAACAAAAGAAAGTGAAATTTAATTTACAATTCACTCAAATAGCCACAGTTACGTTGTACAGATCAGGTCTACCTCCACAGTGCTCCCAGCAACAGTAGCAGAGGGCGCCTATTACAGAGCTGCTCTTCGACATGCCCCCACGACACCAGGTGCTGAGACATTCTAAAACTCCTTCCAAATCACTGAAAGGCTTTGCCTCTCTTTCTAAAGCTGGCCCACTGTAATCACCACTTCTTCCAGTGATCCAATGATCACATGTCCAGTGATCATTGCAGCTTAAAAGAGCATGATAGAAAGAAAGAGATACACAAGCATATGCGTTCCATGTGCCCTCAGCCAATTAGGGTGTAACATGCAATAATATGAAAATCATTCCACTGGAACAGCTAAAATGTAAGTAACTCTGATGTAAACCTTTCCTTTTATTTACCATGCATCAGCCTGGGCAAACTGCTTTGACTGGAGAAATGGGTTCCGTCAGCAGTTATTAGCTAGCTCTTATGCTTCTGAACACGGGTAACCCAGGACACCAAAAATAATGAAATCCCTTAGCATACTGTGTTCTTTTGGTCTACATGCATTCATTCGACAAACACATACTGAGGCATTTCTTTTTAGCAGACACTGTTCCACACCCTGAGCTTGCAGTGTCTATCTCACTCTACCCAGGAGATCTTGCAGACCATGGTAGGCAAAAGTTTTTTTTCCAAGAAAGAAAAGATTAGTCAGTAAGAAAATTTTACATTTTTAGATTTCATTCAGGTAGTTTAAAGACAGGAATTTTTCTCAAAAGGTAATCAGTGTAGTGATTTTAGGACTTTTGAAAAATTCCAATATGCTATTTTATAAAAGAACTACTAATTTTCTTGAAGACACTACAAAGGGCCCTATTCTAAAGGAAAGTGATGACTCAAATATTTTTGTTGCAGTTTCGGAGAGAAGGAGGCAGACGTACACACGAGTCCACACAGCTTTCCTTCATCATACCACACTGGATTTCCTTTACGGACATGACAGAACCACGTCGCCCAGAATACAAGGTGCCCTGAACAGGATAATTTCCCTCTCCATCCTCTCTATTCTCACTTACACACACAAACATAAACTAGACTATTTTCATACACTCTTCCACCTCCTGCTCTTAGCAGTGTCCTGAGAAAATAAGTGGTATACAATAAACAGTAGCTAATTGAATAAAATATTTTATTACTGCACTGTTGATTGTATTCAGTGAATATTTCTTCCATTTTTATGATAAAGAATGTTAGAGGCATCTTTTTTGCAGATCCTCTTCAATTAGATATCTGTTGTTAAAGCAAGATAAGTTTTTATTAATATTTTCAAGTAAATTTAACAGCCTAAGGGAGAGTTCTATGCAACAAAAGATGGCCAGAAAACAATGGGCGTGTGCTGCCCCATACACATTCAGAATAAGCTGGTATCTATTTCAGTTTCCAAAAGCAGGTGAAGCTAATCACAGAACAATACTGAATGGTAAAGACTTTATTTTTATTATACCAAACAGCTGATAGGAGATTATACCAGGAAAAAAACGAGCGGTCATGATATGTTCATTTTTGACTGGATAACCCAGTACTGAACCCCTTCAGATAAAATCTCATGCAAATCAATCAGTATTTTACGCGATAAAAATAAAGGCAACATTAAAATGTAAAATAAAACAGAAAAGACTAACCAATAAGCTCTATTTCTTTCCAGAACTGTGGTAGTAAATTTTAACGTCTTTGGGGAAAATACTTCATTTACAAATCCATAAAATAGAATAGAAAATGTTACCAGAAAAAACATTAATAAATTTCTTTGGCTTTCTTTCAACCACCTTTGGTAAAGTAAAACTCAGTTATTATCCTTGCAATACAAACTATGGGCATTCTATTTAATATATTTATATCACTGCAAAGATTAGATCGTGTTCCCAGCCTTTACTAACACTGATCTCTCAACAGAAACACTTGCTTTCAAGAATAAATATTAAAATATACTGTATGTTCCCTGTTAAATATTAATTTTATTATAGTTCAATAATTGGCCAAGAGGCCGGTCCTGTGGCCGAGTGGTTAAGTTCACACGCTCCACTGCGTCAGCCCAGGGTTTCGCTGGTTCAGATCCTGGGCGTGGACATGGCACCGCTCGTTAGGCCACGCTGAGGTAGCGTCCCACATGCCACAATTAGAAGGACCCACAACTAAAATATACACCTATGTACTGGGGGCATTTAGGGAGAAAAAGCAGGAAAAAAAAGGTTGGCAACAGTTGTTAGCTCAGCTGCCAATCTTTTCTTAAAAAAAAAAAAGAAAGAATGGGCCAAGTTCAGAAAGAGAAAAGGGAGGTGCCACATAAAGGAGAGAAGCTCAAAAAACTCACTCTCAGAGCAAAAAGCCTCCTCATAGCATAATCATCGAAGCACGTTGCAAGTCACATAACTTGCTCGTTAGAAAACCCCATTTTTATATCAAAGAGCTATAATATTTTACACTGAAATTTTTACAATTTTTTATAAAAAGGAGTAAAATCTGTGTCTTTCCACTAAGGAATCTCCTTTTGCTTAAAATTTTAAAATTCACTTCTATTCCAAAACAGATCATAGTCTAAACCTGTTCCAACAGTAGCTCTCTCTTTCAGGTTTCTGCTAAGAGAGAGTCTGCGCAAGGCCGCACGGTGCAGTCCAGCTGCAAAACACCTCGGACGACAGGCAAGTTGAACCCGCGTAATTTAACAGATAAAACTGCAGTCTGACCTTATTTTGGCTCCTGCTGTCTCTTTAGAGTTTATACATTGGGTCAAGTTCTTCTCCTGCCCTGGATGGAAACTCACACAATCATGACCTCTTTGATGACTCAAGTAATAAAAATGCCTATTTTTCTTTAAGTCGAAAAATATCTCAATCTGATACCTAGAAAGTCAGTCCCATGTTATAATTAAGGCTGCCAACATCATCACACCATATTCCAACTCTTTCACCTCTCCCTAGATAAAGTCTACCACCTGGGAAGGGCAGGAGTGAGGCTTCTCTCCTTCTAGATCTTGTCCTATGTTAGTTTCTAGCTGCTCATTCTGACCCTGCCAGGACAGTGGTTTGAGTGGGAGATGGGTGGTCATAATTGCAGAGAAAGAAGAGGTATGGGGAGCAGAATATCACTTCACTAGCATTGTGATAAACTGGCTCTATGGCCCACTCCACGAACCCGCGAGATGTTTAAAAGCTCTTTCTTTTGCAGGTGCCTGTGGGGATTTTTGGAGACACCCCCATTGCTGGGGGGGGGGGTCCTTGATCCGGCCAAATATATTTCTAGTCTGGCTGTTTGCTTAACTTCTTTCCGAGCCCTGATGAACTCAAGGATCCAACTGGAGCTTCCACCCGTTATGGTCTGTTTAACATCCCAGGCAACCATGTTGCCTAACAGCTATTATTATTTTACAGTGGTGAGCAGTCTGACCTGAGGAAGGCTATAGTAGAAAAAATGTGAGCTTTCATATCCAGAGGACCTGCATTTTGAATTTCAGGCCTTTATTTCCTGACTGTTAGCCTGTCTGAACCTCAGTTTCCTTGTCTATAAACTAATAACACAAACTTTTTTGTTTTTATTTTTTTTTATTGTGGTAACATTGCTTACATTATATAATTTCAGGTGTACATCATAACATATTTTGAATTCTGTGTAGATTACATCATGTTCACCACCCAAAGACTAATGACAATCCATCACCACACATAGGTGCCTAATCACCCCCTCCGCCCTCTTCCCTCCCCCCTTCCCCTCTGGTCACCACCAATCCAATCTCTGTTTCTATGTCATCACACAAATTTTAATATTTTTAATGAGAATTCTCTAGCCATAACCCATAGAAGGGCATTAATAATTGGGAGACCTATTAAGAGAATAAGAAAAAATAGTGTCCTGTTTATCTGTTGCCATATAACAAACCAGCTGCAAACTTAGTGACCTAAAAGGATCATTTATTATTTTCTCTCTTGGTTCTAGGGGCTCAGCTGGGTGGTTCCCCCACGCGGTTACAGGTGACGGCTGGGACTACAGTCATTTGAAGGCTTCACTGGGCTGGACATCCAAGATGGTTCATGCAGCTGGCTGGCAGCTGATGCTGATATTAGCTGAGTGTTCAGCTGGGCCGGCAGCTGGAGCACCGACACACAGACTCTCTGTATGCCTTGCCGTTCTCACAGCATGGAGGCTGAGTTCCAGAAGGGAGCCTCGGAAGAGCCAACGTTCTAAAAGGCCCAGAGGGAGGGTCAAGCCTCCATAGAATCTAGCGTCAGAAGTCCCCTAACGTCACTTCTATCACCTTCTATTGGTCAAGAAATCACCAAGGCCAGCCCAGATTAAAGGAGAGGAGAAATAGACTCCACTTCTTGACATGAAGAGCAGAATGCCCATATCAGGAGAGAAGGAACAGTTTTCAGACCATCTGCCACAAATGCACAGAGAGGAAACTGGCAAGCCAAAGGAGAAAAAAAAAAATCGTACTCTAGAGTTCCCTCAAATGAGGTGCACAAACCCAGGCACATGAGGATAAATATAACTTGTTGATTTTTTTTACTTTTTTAATTTCTATTTCTTTATAAAGGAAACAAAATATTAGTACTTGGGAGCACAAATGATGCATGCTCAAAAAATTCCATTAACAGAGATGGAGGCAGGGAATTATCTGTCCTCTGCTGCAGGAATGATAGAATATAAGAATCAGTGACACAAGTCTCTACTTAACATTCTTCACCATGTAACTAGAAGAAATATTTTCTTTTTACAAGTAATAATAGAGACGCATAATCAAAAACATTTTGAGACCACTGACAAAGTGAGGCCTGTTTCTGCCCAGAGTAGGGATGACTTTAAGTTTACCTACAGGGGAGTCATGTGTTCGTATGTACCTAGAAACGGAAAAATACTAGAAAAGCTGGAGTGGATTTTCAGAATGTAACTATCAAATCATGATATCTGTTGACTTGATTCTGTCATTTGGGATGGACTGACAGATTCTAATCTAAGATTACAGAAATGCCCAAGTCCATATATTTTTACTGAGACAATGACAATCATCTCTACTCACTATAATAAATGTCTGTGGTAGATTATAGAGAGCTACAAATTGACACTCCTCCCATTAAGAGGTGAGGCCTATATTCCCTCTCCTTAAATCCTAGTGAGCTCTGTGACTAATTGACCAATAGAATCTGGCACAAGAGATATTGATCCATTTCTAGACCCATGCCTTATATGCTGGCAGCTTCTACTTCCTTCTTCTGGAATACCTGCTCTTGCTCAGCAGCCATACTGTTGAGGAAGCCCAAACAGCCCAATGGGGAGGCCACGTGGAAAGAACTGAGAACCCTAGTTGAGCCCCAGTTAAACTCCCAGCCAACAGTCAGCACCAACTTGCCAGCCATGTGAGTGAATCATCTTAGAAATGAAGCCCCAGTTGAGCTGTCCCAGTTGACTGCACAGAGAACAAAGACAAGCTTAGTCCAAATTGAAGATTTGTGAGCAAATTAAATGATCGTTGCTATTTTGGGACTGGCTTATTACACAGAAATAGATAACCAGAACAGTGTCCTAACCTTAGCTGTCCAAATTGTAAACGTACATTAATACTGCCCTTGTTCCTCAATAAATTAAGGATAATGAGTTTCATCTAACATAAGAACCTATCATCTTATTTTATGATAAGTAACGCAACAGAACTGCTATAACAGGACATCTACCACATAGATAAGAAAAATACTGTCCTCTACAGGATAACTTTCATCCCTGAAAGTGACCCTACTGTCACACATCGGAAGCTGGCGTCCCATAGTCATGATGGATCAATCAAGCCATCCTCACCCTTTTGCCTGGATTCTCTCTGGAATCAATGACACATATTGGTGAGATTGCTGATCTGTGATTAAAGGGACACTGTGCAATTATGTAAGAGAATAAAACTTCAGACTCAATTAGGCTATTTCATACAATAGCATCAAAATGAGATTCCACTGTAGTAAACCAAAAAATTTTAGAGTGTATATAGCTAGTATTATTCCCTGACTTTATGATTGATATGTCATATACACAGTCTATAGGAAACTGGGAGTGGCCACGAAATCAATCTATACTGTGTTTAAGACCAGTAAGACTAAGAAAACACCCAGATTATCAACTTTGTTAGAAAAACTAATAAACAGTAGTTTTACAATGATTAAAAGATATACATTTTATTTCCTAACAATAGGATTTTGACAGTCTCAGCTTGGATATAAAAAAAATCTGTAAAACAAGTTACATGTTGGAGGAAGGCCAAGTAGAGAGAAAAAAAGTATCAATGTGAGATAAAACACATCACAAAAGGGAAGCAAGAACACATCTATCCTTGGCTTCGGTCAAGCTGGAGAGCATCAGGACTGGTGATGCTAGTCCGTCAAAGATGCCAGACGGGAGCCTTACTGAGCGCTCAGCGAATGCCATGGCGGCCCTTCAGTTTTAGCATGGCTGGCACGGCACCAGTGAGAAAGATCTTGTCAGGTTCCATTCTGGTTTAATCCAGTTTTCGAACTAGTAACAGATGCATTCCATAATTTTTGTTTTAACATGATATACAAGAAAATCTAAATGTACAATCTGCCTGTGTGTCTGGAGATTTTTCCCTTAGCTTGATGCACTGCCTTCTGATGAACATTTAGCTCAGCAAATTTTATTTCTGTACACTAAGGAACTTTATAGTTCTAAAAAGAGCTTTTACATCCTTTGGCAGAGATTCATTTATCTCAGTAAAACAATAGCTGGCAGATATACACAGTCTCCAGGAAATCAGGGTAACAACTTGGGTCATTTTTTAGGCGAGCTACCCAGCAAACTTTGATTCGTCCTCTATAAAATGAAGATTTGTTTTCTTAAATGAAAGTACATGATTTCTTTTCATTCTATATTCTAAAAGTCAATAAACAAATCATCAAACAGAATCTGGTCTATACCAGCTTTCATAATTCACATCTGTGTTATACAGCTCACAACAATATTTTCTACCATAAAATTTCTTTAAAAATAACCCTAAAACATATTAAAACCAAGGAAAAGAATGTAGTTTATCTGGGGTCAGCCATCAACACCCATTCTAAAAATTTACTTACCTCCCTATAATTTTGATATATGACCTTTATTCCATAAGTATGAGTATTTAGGAAGTGTTTTTTAAACAACTAATGAGATTATATTCAATTCTTTTGCCTAGAGATCAGCAGGAAAGATATAAGTAACATCAGATTCAAAATGATTGCTCCCCAAATATCATCCGCTACAGGTTTTCTGTTATCCAAGAACAGTTTCTGCATTGTATCAGGATTTTGAGAGGCAGCCTTATAATATACAGTTCCATGAGGGCAGAAGCTGCCTTTCTTGCGCTCACCATTCTGCATCCCCCGCACCCAGCACCGTTCTCGGCACACAGAATACACTTAGCACATATTAGTTGAAAGAATACAGCAAGAGACACTCCTCAAAACCATCTTTTCTACCTTCTAAAATCAAATCTATATTTTCAACACTCCTCTGACTTAAGGAATTATTTCTAGAAAGATCTTCCTAATGTATTACACCAGTGAGTCAACACATTGGGTCACTGATAGCCAGCGACAGGTTCAGAGATATTGTTTAGCAGAGCAGAGAGCTGGCTCGGACCATCCTGTCTGAAATGTGGCTCCTATACACAGGCCATGCCTGTCGACTCCCATATCTCGATTCTCTTTCTATGCTTTCCTTATCTTTCTAACAGTTCTTATCAAATACGTTTTATACAGTTAATGTCTTTATTGTCTGTCAACTCCTAATAGAATGTAAGTGCATGAGGGCAGGAATTTTTACCTCCTTCTGTCACATATTTCCAGTGTCCACGACAATGCCTAGAACATAGATTTCATTTCATTGGCTGGATGGATGGGTGTGATGGGTTGAATTGTGTCCCCTAAAAAGAAACGTTCAAGTCCTAATCACTGGTGCTTGTGAATGTGACCTTATTTTGAAATTGGACATTTGCAAATATAATCAAGTTAAAATGAGGTCATACTGGATTAGAGCGAGCCCTCGTCCACTTTGACTGTTGTCCTTGTTAAAGCGAGAAGAGACACAGACCCACACGGAGGGAAGATGGCCATGTGAAGATGAGACAGAAAGTAGAGTGATGCTGCCATAAGCCCAGGAGCACCTGGGGCCAAAAGCTGGAAGAGGCAAGCAGGATCCTCCCCTCAAGCCTTCAGAGGGAACGTGGTCCTGCCGACATCTTGATTCCAACAAACTTCTAGCCTCAAGGACTGAGAGAATGAGTTGCTCTTGCTTTAAGCCACACCATTCATGCTACTTCGTTACAACAGCCCTAAGAAACTGACACAACTGGGTATATTACGGGAAGGAAGGGATCTCGAGAAAGGAGAAGTAGAAGACGCCAAAGACAAACTTTCCCTGCCGAAAACATTTGCCTTCACAGCGAGCCAAAGCCGGCTGTAAAACAACTAACAAACTACGTACTCGGAGTTTTGAAACGGGAGGAGCAAGAGGGCTAATTATTCTATTATAAAATTAGTTACTTTTCTTGGTTTATTAACAATCTCTCCTTGTAAAAAAGTCTAAATTTTACTGCAAATATTTGCCTAACAAATTTTGGGTTCGTAAGATCTTAAGAAACAGAAAAGTCTGACGTCAAATTTCAACTTCTTATCAATTAGCTAATATTTTACCTCAGATGACAAAATGTACCTTTTCAGATTGCAGATATCTAATTTCTGTTACTTTTATAATCTGTTAATTTCACTACTTGGCTAATATGAATTTTTTGAAGAGGAGATCCCTAACTTGGAGATATTTTATATTTCATTAAAAGTATTTTTGGGGCTGGCCTGGTGGTGCAGCGGTTAAGTTCGCACGTTCCGCTTCAGCAGCCTGGGGTTCACCAGGTCAGATCCCGGTGCAGACATGGCACCACTTGGCAAGCCATGCTGTGGTAGGCGTCCCACATATAAAGTAGAGGAACATGGGCACAGGTTAGCTCAGGGCCAGTCTTTCTCAGGAAAAAAGAGGAGGATTGGCAGCAGATGCTAGCTCAGGGCTAATCTTCCTCAAAAAAATAAATTTAAAAAAAAGTATTTTCAGTTAAATCAATTAAAAGGCTTTTCTCAGCCTAATAAGTTCAAACATTATTTTTCAAACTACTTAGCTGGTAAAAGTAGTTGGTCCCTGCTTTCGATTAAAAAAAAGGCTAAAATAAACCCTTAAACAGATAAATCAGGAGGTGGTTAGCTTTATAAAAAATGATCTGCTTTATAATAGTAATCTCGGACTGGTAAACTCCACTAATGTACTTAAAATTATTCCATTTACAAAAATTTAGTTTGCAATTTCCAGGAATATCACTACTATGGATAGTGAGGTACAAACATGAACTGGACACATGTTCAAGCCAGTCCCTTCGATTACCAGACCCATTAGCAGAGAATTAACATGAGCTCGTGAAGAGAAAACAAGACTGGGAAACTGGAGAGGCAGGTTTCCAGGCCCACTTAGCTCCAGCCAATGAGGTCCTTCAGCATCCTTGTATTGCCCACTCCTTCAAATCCACTGAGGGTATTTGGAAATGAATTTCGATCAGTTAAATAAAACCCAACATAATCTAATACTTTCAAGATATTGCCAACAAAGTGGGCGGAGGAGTGTGCAAATTTTGTTTTGCTTAGATTTTCCATTGATGTCTCTTAACAGGAAGAAAGTTAACTTACCTTCACATTTCATTTTCACTTTCCCCAAGTCCACACAAAACCTGAATACTCAATGGATATTTCGCCAACAGCATTAGCACGTCGACATGAAAGTCTTAGAGGTTAAGTTAGAGGTCAAAATTGACGCCATGATCTTGAAACGTGAAATACAGAGGGAGACAAGGTGGGAGACGGCAACGGTGCTATCAAATTTTTGGCAACTGCGTCAATCAAGCAGATGCAGCTGGTTTTATAGCCTTTGCAAGACCTAGATAAGACAATGTCCCATAAAAAGGAAATTCTAGGGAATAGTAAATTTTGTAATTCAAGTGTATTGGGGTTTATAGAAAGGGCAATGGAGGAATTTCTTTAAGTTTTTCTTCTGTTTTGGAAATTACACTAGATTTTTTTTTAAGATTTTATTTTTCCTTTTTCTCCCCAAAGCCCCTCGGTACATAGTTGTATATTTAGTTGTGGGTCCATGTAGTTGTGGCATGTGGCATGCCGCCTCAGCATGACCTGATGAGCGGTGCCATGTCTGAGCCCAGAATCCAGACCGGCAAAATCCTGGGCCGCCAAAGCAGAGCGCACGAATTTAACCACACGGCCACGGGGCCGGGCCCTATGCTAAATTTTTAAATGAATTTTCCTCTGAGAGCTATAGAAGTTCTCCCAATCTCTTCCAGATTTTGTTAATATGAGAATTATTCCATGTGTCTCTCTAAGTTATACAATATTTAGCTTTTTGGCTATGAAAAATATCTATTGGTTTTTATCTTAATGTTAGTATATTTTAGGTGTTTACTGTTGCTGTTTGTTGGAGATTATTCATCATTTTTTATTTGGTTTTTACAAAACAACTTCTTAATTATCTAATCCTATACAAGTAAATATTTTGCCTTCTATGTTAATTCTTCAATTAAAAAAGCTTGGGCCTTTTAGAATGATGTTAGGGTATAATCTATGTAACAGAGATAATAGTAAAAAATGAGGAATATACTACATGAAAATGTTACAAGCAGAAAAAAAGAATTCAGGAATTCAGACTAACAGAAACTACACTGCTTCAAATGAACACAATACTCATAGAAATTTTATATTAGTTTACCACAAATGAATTAAAAAACTAGAAATATAATGAATTTGTAATTCAAAGCCTTTCTTTTGCTAGCCACAAACAACTTCCATTCAGATTAATATTTTTCCTTGAATGTAATAAGTAACATCTAAATAGAAGGTTAATTTAGTAATGTCCTGCAAGGAGGACAAAGGTTATTTGACTTCTGGAAATAAAAGAAAATTCGTTTCAGCTGAGACATAAAAAAATTGGTATAGTAACAAAGAAACTGCCATTGATAATGATTTATCACCTGAATAAAAAGAGACTTTATTATGAATTATCTTTAAGAAAAAATATCACTCAGTTTTCCTTTCAACTGGAACAAATTAGATAAAGTGTGATTTTAAAAAGGATATATGGGGCAGGCTCTGTGGCCTAGTGGTTAAGTTCAGCACTTTCCAACTTGGTTGTCCAGGTTCAGTTCCCAGGAATGGACCTACATCACTCATTGGAAGCCACACTATGGTATCAACCTACATACAAAACAGAGGAAGATTGGTACAGACGTTAGCTCAGGGCGGTATTCCTCAGCAAAAAAAAAAGAAAAAGAATATGAGATTTACATTTATAGTCAACTGATTTTTGACAAGGATGCCAAGACCACTCAATGGGGAAAAGATAGTCTTTTCGATAAATGGTACTGGGAGAACAGGACACCTACATGCAAAAAAATGAAGTTGAACTCCTACCTTGCACCATATACAAAAGTTCATTCAAATGGCTCATAGACCTTAATGTAAGAGATAAAACTATAAAATTCCTAAAAGAAAAAAATAGAAGCAAATCTTCATAACCTTGGATCAGGCAATTTTTTTTTTAAATACAACAGCAAAAGCACAAAAGAAAAAAAGAAAACATAGAGAAATTTGACATCACCAAAATTAAAAACTTGGGTTTCAAAGAACATCATCAGAAAATGAAAAGACAGCCCACAAAATGGGAGAAAATATTTGCAAATCATGCATCTGGTGAGGGACTTGTATCCAGAATAAAGAACTTTTAAAACTCAACAATAAAAAGACAATCCAATCTAAAAATGGGCAAAGGATTGGAATAGACATTTCTCAAAGACATTACACACACAGCCAGTAAGTACATGAAAAGATGCTCACTACCAAAAGAACTCTTATTTACTTTCAAGTGATATGACCACAGCTGATGTGGAGTTCTCTCTTGTGCTTGTAGCAGCCTTCTTTCCTGTACTTTGCCACCATGATAAAAAAAAAAAAAGTAATACTTAGAAAGGCATGTACATAAAATGATTGTAACAGTCAGTCCTCTTTACATTTCTTTGAAATGAGATTTAGATTTTCTTTGTTTGAATATATTTTAAGGCTAATTCTGTTCGTCCCTTTGGCTATCTACCCATTAATGGAATATCTATTTGAAATATACAATAGATACAATAATAATATAATAGTTAGTATTTTTAGGCACTTACTATGTGTTAGACACTCTTGTATGCTCTTTATTGAGGATTAGTCTTTTAAGGCTCAAAACAACCCCAAGAGAAAGATACAATTAATATCCTAATTTAGCAGATAGAAACACTGAAGGTTTGAAATGTGTACTGCAATGGGTCTCCAGGTGTCTACTTGGTTACAGGTAAGGTCTGATAAACAAGAAAGTTAGTCATGCGAAAATCACATGCAATCTGTCTACACTTCCACAGCTAAGCAAATGGTGGAGCCAGCCTTGTACTCAGGAGACCTGGCTTATGCACTGCTCTATATTCATGTCTTCTTTTTGCAGGTATGTGTTTCCCACAGTTGGCTTACTCATACAGATAAGTGACAGTAGTACCTTATTTACTTATACCAACTAAAAGTTACACACTGAAATCATTTCTCAGTGGTCAATAATGATGAAGATGGCACTCATCTTTGCGATAAATCCTGTAATATGGGTTATTCTGTTTGACAAGATGTGATTTGAGGCTCCACAATACTTTGTGTATTTGGAGACAGGATTTATTATTGTACTATAGTGGAAAGTGTTACTAATTACTAAAGTTCCACAGAATCAATCACTACATTTGGGGAGGGGGGAGGTGCTTTTGAACTAAATTGATTCTTCAAGGGACGCCCCATGAAGGATCTAAACTCTATCCAAACTCAGGACAATCCAGCCTCTGTCTAAATTTTGCCTCCATCCATTTCAGATTTTGATATAATTTGTTACTCTGCATGTCCTTGTTCAAATTACATAGTCTGTGTTCTCTCAGCTCTTATGCAAGAAACCACATAGATTTCCTAACTTCAGTAAAGGTTCGGTACATATTCTTAACCAATGAACTGCTGTTGAACTTCTATTGTGTTGAACCTAATACATACATCACTAATTTTCACCTTCTTTACTTCAAAAAAAACCGCCCCTTTAAACATGTATTCCTGAATACGTAAGCCCTATATTCACCTAGCAAAAATGACCAAATTGGTAACCACCATTTTCATGGGAGATTTTGATCTAATGAGATTATGCTGATCTCCACAGTTTAAAATAGATTTGGAGGGCCAGCCCAGTGGCATAGTGGTTAAGTTTGCATGTTCTGCTTCGGAGGCCCGGGGTTCACCAGTTTGGATCCCAGGCAGGGACTTCCGCACTGCTTATCAAGCCATGCTGTGGCAGGCATCCCACATATAAAGTAGAGGAAGATGGGCACAGATGTTAGCTCTGGGCCAATCTTCCTCAGCAAAAATAGGAGGATTGGTGGCAGATGTTAGCCCAGGGCTAATCTTCCTCAAAAAAATAAATTTAAAAAAATCAAATAAAATAAAATAGATTTGGATTTAAGACCAAAGTGATCATTCTTCTTCCTTTATACTATCACTACCAAAATGGGTTCAGAGTTAGAATACCTCCAGAAGACTCCAGATGCCTCACAAGACTCTCTAATCTAATGGGTCTCAACAATGTCAGCCTAGTTATAGGTGGAATCTGACTAGCCAGTTCTAATTCTAGAAATTCCTCAAGGGTAAACAAACTTGAATGTATATTAATGAGTTAATATAAACTTTTCCTGGGCAAGTTGTCGATGGCTCTCAGTGGGAATCCTGCACGTGGAAAAGCAAGTAGGCCAGTCCGGAGGCTTTATTTACAGCAGAACCGTACAGATAATCTATAAATTCACAGGAGATCAAATTGAGGCCACAGAAGACTCCAATTTCCACATGACTAGATTTCTGGGTCCTTCTATCTCTAGCCGAGTGTACCAGTCACTAATTCTTACTGTTTCTCTCTTCTCAGAAGCCTGAGTTTTGAGGCAGTTACTGTCAACGGGCACCTAGAGAATGAGTTGTTTTTTAAGGTACAGAAAAAGACTGAGAATCAATCATTCAAGTCTTCTAATTACCGGTTTTTAACGCCCATCTCCATTCAGTGTTACCAGCCTCTTCCTCCAGCTCTCCCTCCCTGCCCATCCCCCAGCCCACCACCATCCCCTGCCCCGGTGAGGAAACATAAAGCTGGGTAGGAATTTTTAGCTGCCCTTTTTACCTCTCCTATGCCACGGCTTTACTCTCCTTAATACTTGCCCATCAATCTCAGCGAGCTTAAGAGGAAAGTACACATCCTAGTTCAAGCAGCCTCCTATGACTTTGCAAAGGTTACTTTAGTTTTGCTTTGCCTGAAGGAAAAGGCCAGTACTTCCTTGATGTCCACGCTATAGCTATCATTTTAGTTTCTTCTTCAGATCGCCTTCTATATGACATGATGAAATTACAAAATGTCAATTTAGCTTCCAATAAATCAACTTCTTTTGGTACCCTACTACACAAAAAGTCACATTAGAATAAAAATGCTTGTATGCTTGTTTCTATACTATTATAATCTCCTAAAAAACAAGTCATGTTTATTTGTATCTATGTCCAATGATGCGCTGGGAAATCTCTATGTGCTATTTGTTTTCTAATTTGAAAGTAGGCTAGAAGGTAGCAGGTGCCATTTATAATCTTATTTCTAATCTAATAAAGGTAATAAGTCCGTATCATAGCCACCAACTGCTTTAAGTTCTCAATCAATCGAGTCTTTGTATAGTCTATAAGGGAAAAATTCATCAAAATCATACTATGAGAAAAATCTCTGTTTTCTGAAAGACATTGAGCATGATGTCAGCCACTTGAACTGTAGCTCTTTTATTGGTTCATTACATTTTATTTTAAAGATTAATTGATTTTGCTCT
The DNA here is from genome assembly GCF_041296235.1 of Equus asinus. Taxonomy (NCBI): domain Eukaryota; kingdom Metazoa; phylum Chordata; class Mammalia; order Perissodactyla; family Equidae; genus Equus; species Equus asinus. The sequence goes on from NC_091792.1 coordinate 4,525,740, forward strand.
TTAGTGAACCATATTTCTGAACCTGAAGATTCCTTGAGATTAAGCAGATGCCCAGTTCAGTCTAGGTACTTATGGTTTATCTCAACTGATGAGATATTCAGAAAACTCTACATAACAGATTTGTATGAACAAAAGCAACTCAAACTAGACACAAAGACTATCTAAAAGGTTTTTTGCTAGGCGCCCTGTGGCTCCTCCAACAGAATGCAGAAAATTTTAATGTTATTTTTTAATAAAGATTTGAAGACTGAATAAATTGTACCATGTAACAAGTATGGCAATAATATTTTTAATATCATATACATAGTACTGTCTATAATGCATTGAATTTTTTAATAAGCATATAGAAATGTGTTTTGCTATTAAGACCAAATCAAACCTCACAAGGATAACATCACTAAGATTACAATAATAGAAAAAAGTTTAAAAGTACTTCATTGAAATCTAAATTCTGGAAACTAAATCCAAATTCCTTTAGGACACATGGAAATAATGTTCTTTCTTTCTAGTAACCAAACATAACATGGTTTATTTCCTGTAATATTATTTCAGTGTCATATTATGAGTTTTCTGCATTTATAATAACTCTGAAAAGAATATAAAATAGACAAATCTCCTACCAGTATGTGTGGATATTTTTCCGGAAAATTTAAAGGATGAAATATAGAGTAATATTATTATTACTCATATATAGAGTAATAATAACTATATTGAATATATGAATAATATACTATTCAAGACTGAATAACATGCAAACTGAATGTGAGGGTAGGTCTTCAGAGGCAAAAATTTCTAGGAAGCAAGAGTTCCCCAGCCTAGCACAATGTCTTATCCACATCAAGTACTAAATAATTTGGGGTGAATAACTGATAAAAACTCTATAGGAAAAAAAAAACCTATATGCTCTTTTGCATACATAAATTTTCACTGAAAACTGAGGCAGGTTCAAAATTTTTCAAGTTACCTAATCTCCACTAAATCAGAGTAGAATGAAAATGCATGCAAATTTCTCTGATGAGTTCTGAAAGTGTCAGTTTAGCTTTTAAAATCTGTACCTATAGGGATCACATCAAATCACTAAATTTGTTTGAATTAGTAATGAGTGAAATCACAGTATTAATGTTTGCAAGAGTGTGCACAAATATATCTGAACCCAGCAGGCTTCTGTTGTCCTTAAACACATTATAGAAGTGCTTCATTTTTAATACTCAAAAACTTGTATTCATACCTGTTCTAACAAGGAAGGGGTTAGGAGGCGACTGAGACATAAATACAAAACAACACTGCTACTGTCATAAGCAATATTGCTCTTGAACATCAGATTGTGGGGGCAGCAGACCCAACTCACACCTTCTGCACAAAGGGCTCCCAGCCAATGTTACTAAACACCCAGCCGCCTTGGCCTTCCTTTCGCTGATCAACCTACTAAATGTGTGGGCTCACGATCATGTCTGAAATGTAAAGACTTTATTATACGATAGCTATAGCTTAATATTCTATTATATCAGTCTTCTTCAGGGTTATAAATTTTAAAGACTTTCCATGCAAAGGACACAGTCATGGGCCAACGTTGCTGCTCTTATAGCCCCCCGAAAAGAGGGGGAAGAAATAAAGTGGATGCAAATCTCAGCAGGACAGACATAAGTGCTTCAAGAGAAATTAATAAAAATTAAAAATAAAACTAGCCATTGAATCATGTTTCTGTAATTATACTTATCATACTCCAAATTCAAGCACAGTGTTCCAAATAACTCTTTGTTCTTTAACCTCAATTCTAATACTTCTCAACGTTTGAAACAATTATATTTTTAAAAAGCTGATTTTCAGAGAAACTTGATAAGTTAAAAACTCAACTTTATAAGCTTTGGGCATCTACTAAGTAGTTTTAAAAATTTATCTTCTCAATAATTATATTAAGCTATTTAATAATTACTACATATATAAACATTTTAATACATTAACTTACAAATTCCATCTCCCTTTACTTTAACGCTAAATGTAGAATTTGGAAGCCTTGCTTCACACACACCTAGTCAACTATTTCCTCAGTGACCCAAGAGAGTTTTAAAAGGTCATGTTGTCTTTGCAGCTATAAACCAGACATATTCCCAAAGGAGACTGTCAGCCCTGGGCTCAAGATGAAGTAAATCTATATTCTGGGTCAAAAAGCTGCATTGTTGTTTTTCATTTTGCATTGTTTTTTTTGTTTTTTTGAGGAAGATTAGCCCTGAGCTAACATCTGCTGCCAATCCTCCTCTTTTTGCTGAGGAAGATTGGCCCTGACCTACCATCTGTGCCCATCTTCCTCTACTTTATATGTGGGACGCCTGTCACAGCACAGCTTGATAAGCAACACATAGGTCCGTGCCTGGCTCCGAACCTGCGAACCCTAGGCCACTGCCAAAGTGGAGCGCACGAACTTAACCCCTACGCCACAGGGCTGGTCCCAGTTTTGCATTGTTTTAAATAACTCCTGGACTAAACACATTCTCTACAAATCCACTTTACTGTTTCAATAACTCTGTCTTACATACATTTGGAAAGAAATGTGATTATTCATTAATTAAATAAAAAATAATTAGAATAAATAAAAATGAGTGGTTATGTGTAATGAGCATGTGGGTCCAAGTGTGTTGTATTCAGAGGGCTAAATGGGATCACAGAAGCTGATCCTCTTGCCTTCAGTTGATAAGCCACGTAACCCAACTCAATAGACCAAGAATTAATTCTTGAAGGAGTGATATTTCAGTATCTTCTCTTAAAGATACTGTAAGTCTGTACCCTTTCAGGAAATGCTTCTTTAGTCCCAGCCTACATCTCATGCTGTAATTTTTCATTTTCTGTCACCTATAGAAATAAATATTCAAATGTTATGTTGTTAGAGATATTTTCATCTTTCTAATCTATATCAGCGTATTAATGAGGCCACCATAGCAGACCTCCCTCAAAACAAATATTACCATTCTAATTTATCAATCATAAACCAGGCAGGCTTCAGTCTTATTCTTAGGCATTCCCTTAGAAATTTGGGGTGCATTTTTACATGAAAACAGATACTATTATTTTATTCTAAGTTCACCAACAGTACTGCATTAGTGATGGTCCTGCGTCCTAAATACTGACTTTAGAACCCTAAATCCCCAAAGTTCAGGGATGTGGAGAACTGGTTAGTGACTTTCTAGCAGCTGGCAGCACCCAAAACGAAGTCAGAAAGGAGTTCTGTGAGAAAGGGAGTAGGGCGTATCTCCCCCACCCCCACCGTGGTCTTAACAGTTAAGGAAATTAAATTGTGTATTTATTTGGGTAAAGATAATGATTCCTTCCGCGCATCTCCCCCACCCCCACCGTGGTCTTAACAGTTAAGGAAATTAAATTATGTATTTATTTGGGTAAAGATAATGATTCCTTTCCTATAACACTGCAAACTTCTTAGTAGATTCAGAACTCCACGGAACACAGGAAACTGTCCTCTTGACAAGTCTTATTAGTCAGTCTACCGCGCAAGAAAAAGTCCTGTATCTAAGCAGGGCCTCAGTAGAGGGTCCTTCATGTTTATTACTAAATAGTGTCTTTTACAGCCAGGCATAGAATAAAAACCAGTGTGTGACTAGTGCTGTGTATGAAGAGATTGATCTCAATAAACATATGTGAATTACATGGTGAAGAAGCATATCTACTGATTTTGAAATACACATCTCAGAATTTCTATCATCCTCTCCTGAATAAAACCTTAAGGTGATATATTGATATTTATTTCATTGTTCTAAACATATTCTGAAATCCCGTTTTGGAATTTTTTAGTATTTTTAATATCCTCAGTGCTTTTTATCTTTTAAGAGTGCATACGACTTTTAGAAACAGTCACAGTTATTCTGAACCAGGACTTATGCTAAAAGTGATGAACTGACGGATTATATCATTTGTGTTTAAAAAGAAAGAAAGATAAACAGGAGGAAGAAAAACTAATCAGACTGATTTGTGGGTGTTATCAATCAGGTTCTGAAAAACTCTGAATGGAAATATCAAAAAAAAGTCTTTGGAATTGCCCACTAAAATTGTGTGGAACCTCTTAAGGACATGTGGAAGACCATATATGGAGGTTCCTTAAGTGACTGCATTGAAAGAGACTAGACTATATCTCTAAGTTTGGCATATATGTTCAAATACCAGTCATCTTAGTTTAAAATCCCACCCTAGAGTTTGTCTGTATTTTCACATATTAGGTTTACTTAATTTGGGCCAAGTATGTCCTCCTTAGAGATTAAAAAGTCAAATCTATTTCAGCCAAAGAATGCATATTACTTGGCTAAAATGTAATAGAAATTCTAATTTTCCACCAACTCAGTAGAAAAGTAATTCTCAAACTGCAGAGTACCTGGAGTGTTTACTAAAAAATGCAGAAACCTGGGTCAGATGCCCAGAAAATTTGATTGCATCCATGAGTGAGTGGAGGGAGCTCCTAGGGTATCTGCAAACTTCACCATCCCCTCCTGATCATGAGGCGCGTGGCCGTGGAACCACGCTTGGAGGAACACAGCAATCAGTTCCAGCAAAGGTTAGACTCTGTCATATGACCACATCATTGGGACCTGACAGCTGCTTCTGGAAATAACCTACAAAGAAGCGTTAAAAGATAAAGTGAGGCACACTAAAAATTTTAAGAGTTTGAGCAAAAATCAATTCTAATAGGGCCAAACTGAAGTGGTTAGGCACGTTCCACCAACAGGAGCTGGGGGAGAGACTTCCAGAGAGAAAAGGCAGAAGCGAAGTGAGGAAATTCTTAGTTGGTTTTGGCTTAAAGCCTCATTGGCTGTTTGTGATTGGTTGGGCTTAGTTTTCGAATTTGGAAACTGGAGGCATTTGCAGGCTTAGATTTTGGTTTGCACAATATTAGAGCCACCTTGTTTAATTAATTTAACAGAATGGCTTTCAGTGAAATAAAGGTTTAATATTAACTTGCCTCAGAAAAATAGCAGAGATTTATGAAAAGTACCATTTACTTCCTACATAACATATTAAACTAATATGTTCAATGTCAATCAAGGCTTATCGCCTATCAACCCTCAGGAAAAATCTCAGGGCTTCCCATTTTTCTTAGGTCATTAAAGCAGGTGACTGTGAATCCTACCAAGGCTTTTCCTGCAATGTGACAACTGCTAGAGCACTCTCAAGATCCCTTTCTTAGCCGGAGACCAGCTCAGCTGGGCCCATCATCCCTTCACATACAGGGTCCACTCAAGTTTTCGGCACTAAAATTCCTGATAGTTCCGTGGTAAGATGTAGGAAAGATTTTTTTTTTTTTGTCTCTTGATTTGTTTATGAATAGCCTATTTTAGCATTACTTGCATCATTCTTTAAACAAAATCTCTTTTGAAGGCCTAAGTGCATAGCTAACTAAAATATTTTTGTACAATTATACAGTAATTTACAGTACAGGTCTAAAGAAGCAGTAAAATTCCAAAGTGAGAATGAAACAAATTGCACGAGAGTAATGCTAACATCGTAAGGAAAATCCTAGGAGAGGCATCTGGCAAAAACATAACATAGCTGTAAGTTGTGGGTTGCCCCCCTCCCCTAAGAAAAACTGATTTCTAAATAACCACATTCGAAAAATCTTCCTAATTGTTTTGGAGGCATTTTTTGGTGACTCTAACTATAGCCTATTCTTGTTATCTGCAGTACTTAAGTTCTATAAAGTTGTCACAAACATTGAATTAGCGAATTCTGAACCATTGCTCTTAAGAGAAATACAGGGCTAGGTACCTATGAGCCTCTGATCACATCATTTTCATGAACTGCTCAATACATAACGTTGTTTTGTGTGTTTCTGTTTAAAGATACCTTACTTAGTAGATATTTCTCATTCATTAACCTTGAACACACGGGCAACAGCACTGTTACTCACGACGGAATGAAGCTCGTGTAACACATATTTTCTGCATAAGGCCCATCACAGCCTTCTTGTGCTAAAGAACACTACACAACACTGCAACACTACTGTTGGAGGCCCTATTAATCTGAAACAATCAACAAAAATACAAAGACGTGGCATTAAATAGACTGCAAAAAAGAGACTTGGTTGCAGTTTAAGAGGTAAACAAAGCAGGCCAAGCATCACCTGGTTGAAAGCAGTTGGAAACGTGAGCATTGGGTGACTAAATTTTTCATCACTCTATGCACGTCCACAAACGACTCAGAAAGTGCCCTGGGTGTTGATATGGAGGTTACAAATAAATTTTTGCAAGTAGGTGAATTGCAAATACAGAATCTATGAATAATAAGGATCTCCTGTACTTTCATTATCAAGGTCAAAGTCCTTATCTTAAGTGTGAGACAGACACAGCAGCATCTTCTAAGGGCCTTTCTACTGCAGTGAAATACATTATTGTACCATAAATTGTGTTACTTGTAACATTTTCAACAATTTATCTTTCTTGCCTCAGGACAATCAACAGTTGTTGCATTTCATCAAAAATATCTAATACAGGGGCAGCCCGCTGGCATAGTAGTTAAGTTCACATGCTCTGCTTTGGCGGCCCAGGGTTCGCAGGTTCAATATCCCAGGCACAGACCTAGCACTGCTCATCAAGCCATGCTGTGGCAGCATCCCACATAAAACAGAGGAAGATTGACACAGATGTTAGCTCAGCAATAATCTTCCTCAAGCAGAAAGAGGAAGACTGGCAACAGATGTTAGCTCAGGGCCAATCGTCCTCACACACACACAAAAAAAACTGTAATACAGTCTTAATTATGTATGTGTTTAACATTTTAAGTGTTTAAGTGCCCAGAAGATGCTATAAAATTTACCAATGATACATTAATAGCCCCACACAGGCTATTAAAACTCAAAAAGGGGAGCATCTTTGCCAATGTCAGTATGCCAACTCAAAGTTTCTATTTCACAAGAACTTAATAAAAAAAATTTAAAAGATGGAAAAAATACACTCAAAAAGACTGCTTAAATCAGTGGCACACAGAAGAAATGGAGGTTAGGTGACATAGAAATATATTTCTATTACCAAAAACACAAATTCAAAAATGTTGATAAAAATTAAAAGTGGCCAGTGAGACTTACTCAACATAACTACCGTTATTGCATCCTGATTACATGTCTGTATTCAAAAACCACTGAATACTCATAGTCAAGTCTCCCGTTATATGACCCACTAATCTATACATCCTGGAATTCTACAATTTAGAAGTTCCAAGATTTAGGTATAATTTAGCTCAACGTCCTCATTTTACATACAAGACTTTAGTGACGACCAGCTCAGCATAAGCCAGTCTCAAGCTGCACCACATTCTTGTCTGTGGTGTGTGATATTATATATCAAAGAGGGCAAAAATTCACAGAGAAATCCAGGAAAGACAACTGCAGGAAGACGGCGGCTCTTCTTACATGACATGAGGTGTGTGGTCAGGGATGCAACAAAAGCAGCCCTATCCAGCTGAGTCCTGTGGCTCTGCTTACTTAACTTTTTTAACCTACTGCAAATTTGATCCTGATCGTCCAAACTAAATGGGATTTTAGAAACAGGTTTATTGCTGTTTATTGAGAGAGATCCTTCTCTATTGCCAAGAGGAAACATGACAGAATGGAAAAGTGTGGTCTTGCCATTCAGAAAGACCCGTTTTAAACCTCAGCTCTCCCAGTTCCTCAACGTGCCATCTTAGGCAAGTTAGAAACTCGCTGAGCTTGATTCCTCACATGCAAAATAAGGAAATTAAATCTTTACACCAAATGGTCGTGTTGTGAAAACTGAACAGGTTTAGTACACACAGCATCTCACACAGAACTTAGTTATATAAAATTACTCAATACACGATAGTTCCTTGGCACAGGATACTGTCAAAGAATTCTGAAGTCATCACCTCAATTTCTTGGGTTAGCCCAGAGGTTGCCAAAAATCCAAATATGATTGCTGTTGATTTCAGAAGTCACTCAGTTCTTTATTCAATCAGTGCATAGAGTAAGTGGGCAAAAAGAGAAAAATCTGCCTTCAACTCATAAGGACAAACATCAATACTTTGTCAATAAGCCACCCCATGAGCGAGAGAACATATCATAATCCATGCTGACAATCTTTCCCTCTGGGTCTTTGGCACAATAGACTCAGAATTCATCATACCAAATGATTTTCTAGCATGGCACACAGAAAAAGAAGTGAGATAATTAAGTATTACTGTTTCAGTCAATAAAAATTACAAGATGACTTTACATATTGAATCAAAAAATGTTGATGCAAAGCAACACTCCTGTAATTTTGGCTGAAATTTTGACTCACTTTTTGTACATATAGAATCAATAAAACTTTGTATTCAACAGAAAGACTTTCAGAATAAATTATCCTAACAGTTGTGTCCTCATTTCAATGCACTTGTGCACCTATCAAGAAAGACATTAAGAATCTTAGCCCAGGGCCAGCCAGGTGGTGCAGCGGTTAAGTTCGCACTTTCAGCTTCTGCGGCCCAGGGGTTCACTGGTTCAGATCCCGGGTGCGGACATGGCACTGCTTGGCACGCCATGCTGTTTCAGGCGTCCCATATATAACATAGAAGAAGATAGGCACGGATGTTAGCTCAGGGCCAGTCTTCCTTAGCAAAAAGATGAGGATTGGCAACAGATGTTAGCTCAGGGCTGATCTTCCTCAAGAGAAAAAAAGAACCTTAGCCCATAACAATTCCGTAAGGTAAGACTGTATTCTCCTTTACCACAAAAAAAAGTCTGTTCAATTGATCTGCAGTTACAGCCAGGAAATTTTTTTTCTGAGTGATAGATATAGGCAACCTCTGTGACAAATCACGTAATTTTGTCTAGACCAGTGAACAATACATTATAAATCAGTGTCTCGTTTTGCTAGAATTGCATCCTTAAAATAGCTGCAACAGGATCAATGTCTCAGATTCTGTTTTATTATACGCGCATTCTTAAAAGCATCAATGACAAAATGCTAACTGACTAAGGCAGAAGAGCAGCTGGTTCCATGGCTCCATGAAAAGAATGTTCTGAAAACAGTTCAAGAATGTTTGATGTACTTCACGAGGATTCTGTTCTAAAATTTCAAAGCCACATTAAAAAGTGATAATTGCTATCTGCAGTGGAAAAGAGGAAGTCCAAAATGTTGGAATTAGACCAAATGTTAGCAACAACAATCTTTTGGGTACTTAATGAATTTTGCCTTCTTCCTTCCTACTAAAAATGGCTTTAACCTACATAGGATGAATTGAAGGACCTGGGGCTGTTATTATTTCTTTAACGGAGACATAGCTTTTTAACGTTAACCAGCTGTATAGCATTCCAATTCACTTAACAGGACAGAGCAATGTGCCGCCTAATGAAAATATGATCACTCTCATAATTAAGTACTTAATAAATGTATTACTTACACTTACAATTTTATTTTTGAGGCTGCTAAATCCATGTTCTCTTTCTCTTGTTCTTTGTCCCTACATGTTAATTACAGTTGGATTTCTTTCTATAGCACCCTGACTGCCATATTCATTCTGGATCAACGAGTCCAAAACTATCTCACCTTATGAACATTAGGAAACAGAGAATATTATAACATAGTACGTGAATTCTTTTCTTTTCCTGACTATTGGAAGAAATCATATTTAAGTCCATTTGCTAAAGGAAGCTCACTGAATGAGCATTGAACAAACACGGAAAGAACTGATTCAAAAATGTACTCGTAATATAAGCTATGTATGTGATCTTTAGTAATGTGATTCATATTTTTGAGATTCAATTTATTCATCTTTTAGGAGACAGGTAATGGTTATAATAATTCTGATCTACTTCACAAAGCTACTGTGAAGAATGACTAACAAATGAGCCATCTGACATTGCTATACAGAACATGAAGCTCCATTACTCATGCTGCAATGTTCTGCTGTGGGTAATTATAAGCTTCTAGAGGCCAAAGAACATAATGTCCCATACTTAATACCATTTGATAGGTACAACTCTGTCACCCTTTTCCAGCTACTGAATAATTTCATGCTCTGCAGATCATAACTACTGCTTCCAAACATAACAATGCCTTTTTAACAAAGTCCCCACTTGAGTAACAGAAATGCAATAGAATAATTCTCAGCTTCAAATAAACTCTGATTTCCTACAGACCTGCTCCTTACAAACTTTTTCTCAATGGTCTATCCATCGCCCCACACTATTTCTTGAAGCAACCTCATTCAAAATCTTGCTGTATTACAGAAAAAAAACTGAGGAGAAGCCTATATAGACAATTTTTTTAATTATTCCATACTGTGACTAAAGTAAACATTCTTCCTACATTAAAATGCATCTTTGCATAAATAAAGATGAAGGCGAGAGCTAAACACAGGGCTTGGGCAAGAATTCTCAGTCATTGTCTCCAGTCCCCTTTCTGAGCTGTTCTTATCCCTCAAGACTGTGCCTGCCCCTTATTTAAAATTATTCTCCAGAAGTAACCCTGCTAGCAGTGTGGTTGACTCTCCAACATCCACTCCACCTCCAAAAGTTTAAATCAAGCCAACTATGATTATTTCCTCCCCCTTGCCAGCAATTAACACGTTTCAGGGAAGAGTTGGTCTATGTCAGTGGGGCTTGTTCACAGAAGCTAGTTTTCTTTCTCCTCTCCTCCCCTCCCTTACCCTCCTCTCCCCTCTCCTCCCCTCTCCTCTCCACTCCTCTCAGCCTTCACCCCCAAGAATATGTTGTCACAGTTGCTGCTGGCAGCCATCTTAGATCACTCAAGAACTCTGACTCCAAATAAAGACTTATTGGTTCCAGGCATTTAAGGAAATCTCTGCCCAATCTTTAGCTGACCACTAAGCTCACTGAGCAGAGACTTCAGTGGCAGCATATGACAAAGAGTACAGACCTTACAGAATGCATTCAATAAAAGCATGAAACAAATAAACAATAAGGTACAGGTGAAACCCAATCTATGGCACAAATTGTGCAATTAGGTCTCCATGTAACCTCTTGTGTGGCACAGATTTTGCAGTTGGCTTCAGGCGTAATCTCCTCTATGGCAAAGATATTTATTATTTATTTATGGCAAAGTTATTTCAAGTATAACCTCCCACTTTCACAGATTGGACGATTAGCTCTCAGTATAACGTCTCTGTGGCACAGTCTGTGCATGCCATGGTGACTGGGCACAGGGCTGATTACGCTGTTTTTGTTTAATACGTAACACTGATTCCTTGTATGTTGCTTACACTTTGCAGTTGTTTCATTTGTATTCTTCATAAACTTGCTCAAAGATAAAAAGTTATATCCCATTGCAAAATAATAACAGCTCAAAAAAATCACCAAGGTACAAAAATTTGGATTTAAATATATATATATAAGTTTGGAGAAATAATTCATTTTGCCAAATATTTCTTCACTTTTGTAATATCACTTAAATTAGAAGTTCCAACATGTATTTAAAACATCTAATTTATAAAACTTTATGTTACACAAAATTTTTTGAGTATATCTACTGAATAAAGCAAGATATATTTAATAAAAAACTAAGATAGATTTTCTCTAAAAGAAAGCTATTTTGGATTTTCTGGTTTGCCAGGCATCAGAAGCAATAGAAACTGGCAGAGAATATTGTTCTGAATTGGATGAAACCCAAAGCTATTCCCCAAACACCTGTAACTTCTATAGTTCATTCTTAAAAGCTCTCATGAAACTTATGGGTACAACCATAAATGGCCACTTCCCCCATTCAGTACTTCAGGAAATGAATAAATCACATTCAGTCTATAAGCCTGGCACAAAACACAGTTGATTGCTAAATGTTGTTTATATTGAAAAAGTTATCCCAATCCAAGAAAGGCATTTTATCTCTGAGTTTCCTCCAGATAGCTATTTTCCAGAAATGCCTTGTTATTTACTGTCCTACAACTTTAAAATAATCTTTTTTTTTTTGAGAACATTCTTTGACTTAATATTTCTCTCTAATGATTTACATTTTCTATATATCAATTTATAGACCATGTTAAAAGCTATAAATGTTGGATATTAATCCTTTTCATTGTATTTGGTTCTCAACAGGAATTGATAGGGAAGTTAGCCAGACTGCAATAGGCTCTTTTTGCTCCTCCAAAAAAATTTTTTTAAGTGTAGAAGGATAATTCTCTAGGGACGTTGTTACATAGTTTTAAATTATGTAGAAAGGTCACTGAAACTGAAGGAAAGGCTTCCGAGTATTCTATAAACATGTAAAATTAAAGTCTGATAAAGAAATTTTTTTAACTAGTAGCTACACTACCAGTTGGTCAGTTGAGGTTGCTAAAACGCTAAGCGAGTGTGATCTGAATCAATTATGTACCACAGATATAATCCACAATATTCCCTAAATCATAAAAATGCTAGATTTTATCCCAGCATCCCAGTAGCAGTTCTGTGCTCTTCTTCCTGGATCACCAAAAAGGAAATAGAAAAACCTTTCCAATGTGATCTACACATTACAAAAAATAAATGCTGAGACATGACTGCTCAAATAAATGCCAGTACTACAGAAAGCAAGGGTGACTCACCCATCAAAAGACACGAAGGAAACATCTCAGGCCTGAGGCATTTTGAAAAATTCTCCTTCAGAACTCAACATATTTGGGGGAAAAATTAGGGTTCACCCAGATTGAACTTTTCAAATGCAAAATTTACAAGGGTATAAACCTTCAACCAGGGCAATAAAAGGAGAAATAAAAATCATATGAATAAACAAGGGGGTTACCCTAAGGATTATTTAAGGCCAAGACTGGCAAATACTCATATTAATTCACAGAATGTGCACTGGTAAAGCAATGGTTTAATGGCAATCTTTGAAACAAATATTCTGGAATCCATCCCACCATTGCTAAAACAAAATATGGAACCCCTAAACTTTCAGGAACATACTTCTCATTAATATTTGTCTAAAATCCACCATCTTCCAAAGGCCACTACCAGGCCACCATTTCCAGCAGACCCGTCTCCAACCCTGCACTCCACCTTCCCCTCCATCTTTGAATTCCGCATAGAAGTCCATATACATCTTCCTCGCAGTGTATTTTGCCCTGCATAGTCAGAGGGACAGTGATGTCACAGTCATGAACAGACTCTGCAGACAGACAGACCTGAGTTCAAACTCTGACACTGCCACTTGAGCTAACGATTTCCTCTCTATGCTTCAGCTTCCTAAGCTGTAAAATAGAGAGAATAACAATAGTACCTTATAACATCACTGCAAGAATTAAATGAAATAATACATTTGTCTGCCCAGTAGGTTAGCAGTGCATTAGGTTCAACTGCTGCTACTGTATTGTGATTACTTGTACATCTTTTTATCCCATATTAACTCACAAACCCTTTCAGAAACAATATAGAGTACAAATAAATAATTCCTTCAGAGTACTTATTTGCTTTTTCCTAAAATGAATTTGTTATTACTTGCTAATTTGAAGAGATGAATTCTTCCAGGACACTACACAAGGCCTCCCACATTTATTTGTTGAACAACCTTAGTATTCATCCCACTAGCCTTTCAGTAGAAGTATCCAGAGACAAAAGAAAGGAAGGCCTCTCTGAAACTCAGGGTTTTTTTAATCTTTAATCTATAAATTTAAAGGATTGAGCTATATAATCCCTAAGACGTCTTCCAAGTCTCACATTCTAGAAACCTGTAACACCCGTTAGAGCCAAATCATTCTTCTTTTTTTGAGGAAGATTATCTCTGAGCTAACATCCACCGCCAATCCTCCTCTTTTTGGTGAGGAAGACTGGTCCTGAGCTAACATCTGTGCCCGTGTTCCTCTACTTTATATGTGGGACGCCTGCCACAGCACGGCTTGACAAGCGGTGCATAGGTCCACACCCAGGATCCGAACCGGCAAACCCCAGGCCGCCTGAAGTGGAACATGTAAACTTAACTGCTGTGCCAGTGGGCCGGCCCCTGAGCCAAATCATTCTTGCTCTGTGTCAAAGCTACTCCTTTTTAGCTTTGCCAGCATCCCTTGCCCTCTTGCTTAAATGCCCTCTTTCTTTCCAAAATGTCATCTATATGGTTTGTATTTTCTGGAGTGCCATGTTTCTTCACTTTCACCTTCTTTGTCCAATTCCTAAAATAACAGATACCTTGTTTTAATCATCAAGATCTACTGCTAAAAATTATATTAAGTCATATATACACTAGGGAGGGTGTTCTTGTTTTCTAGATGGTTTCTGAACACACCATCATTAAATCACCTGTTAGCCCCTTAATGGGACACTTTTAGAGGAAATAGGCCATGTGCTAACTTAAATCTATGAAATAATTGCCTAGCAAAAAATATTTGGCCGGAGGAATAAATGACTCAGATAAACACCACTGGTTTTCACCTTGGCACTCCTTTAGTCCCCAAGTCCTTTTGAGCTTACAGATGGTCTTAATTAAAAACAAGTAGTTTCTAATTTACAACACAGGAAACACTTAGAATTTGTTGTTGAAGTAGAGTTAGTGGAACCTAGTAACCTCAACCTCACCCCCAGACAACTACAGCCATGACTTTAATTCATTTGTACAGATTCCTGATGTGTTCATAAGTCTTTTTTATTATAAGTATAATACACTTCTATTGCACTTAAACTGAAAAAAAAAAATTGACAGAAAGACACCAGCTCCAGTCTTGACTTTTTTCTACCTTGTGTCCTTGAGTTGTCTCAAGCTTATAATGGGAGCTGAACACAAAGACGACGAGCCCCGGGTCCACACTATGAATGGCTGATGGGCCTCATCCTTCATACAGGCCACACTCTGTAACTGTTACATCAGTGTCCTGAGCCTGCACAGAGTAGAAGAGAGCTTGCTTTGCACACGCTTGTATGCTTGTCATCCCATTTTTCCTACAAAGACTCCAATAGCTGCTGTTTCACAGACACGTTTCCTCAGCTTTGTATCATTTGTGGAACAAGAAGTCAATTCCACCAACAATTTTTCTAAGAGTCTACTCTACTTGAAAGTCTTCAGCCTCATTTTTTTTTTTAAAGGCAAACCCTAACCTTGGAATAATGAATATCCTTAACCCATATGCACTCCACCTCACTCCCTGCAATAAACACACACACCAACACACAATTTGTCAAAGTTTTTCAAGAGGTGAAGGGCTGGGGTTGAAGGTCAAATTAAGAATGGTAGTTTTACAGTCTGGGAGACTAGCCAATATTAGTGTTCCTAAGATGGAGCTTGAACTGGACAAGGCTCACAGTATAATCCCAGTGGACCCGAAGTCAAATACTATACTATATTTGAATGATTCTTCCCTATTACTTAAATCTCACATTCTATGTAAAAGGTTCCCTGATATTGACATTATTTGCATTTAGACACTCATACTTTTATGAAAATAAGTGGAAGTGATTGGCTTTTTTATTTCACTAAAGCTTTCTTAACTCTTTCATTTCCAGAGTTTGAGATGTTCTTTACACAAAATAATTATTCATTATTAACTTAGCAAATATATTTCTTTTATTAAAATAAAAAAAGTTTTAAGTAGTTTTCTACTTTCTAAGTAGTATCTTTAAGAACTTCAATTTTTCAATATTAACTATCCTACTTACAATATTCTCTCCTATTCACATTCATTAACTAAATAGAATTTTTCAATGTAGGAGGGGAGAAAAAATACAGCTAGAAGGAGTATTACCTTAAAATCAAGCCTTCATCTTTTGGCCCCATGAGCCTTTATGCCGTCAACACACGTGGAAGAAATTGTTCTGTGAACTTGGCAGGAAAAGGTCTAGGAACCAACTCTGCTTCTGGGATGAAAGGGGCCTTGGGGTGCAGCTGGAACTCTGCCAAAAGCTTTGTAGGACCAGATAGTTACTCTTTATTCTAAAAGGAATGGTTTTTAAAACCTGTACCCAATCTTTAGGGTTCAAATTTAACTCTACTAAAGTGGAGAAGAGCCACAAAGATGATTAAAGGGTTGGAAAGTAACATCTATGGGGAAAGATTAAAGGAACTGAGATTACTGCGCCTGGTGAAGGTAAGACTGATGGATGATTTAACAACATTCTTAAGGTATTTGATCAGTTATTCCAGTGACCAGCTGTTCTCTATCTATGATGAAGACAGAACCAAAGGAAATAGCCTTAAATTCCAATATGAAGGATTTAGGTAAGATCTAAGAAAGACTTCTCAAAGAGTGAGGTTGTCTAACACTGGAATGGACTATCCTCTCTGTAAGTCTTCAAGTCTACCTAGATGGCCATCTTCCTGGAGCTGGGAATGGTGCTAATGGGAGGGAGGAGGGTAAATCTTCTTATGTCCCTTGTATACCTATAAAATCTATGATTTTGAGTCAGATTCTCTTATGTCTATTTTAATACACAATTACTTATATAAAAAGTACTAGAAGCAGAGAAGTTAGAAGTCAAAATCGACACAGGTCTGGGAGATTAGGGCTCCTTCCTACATAAAGGATTCCCAGAACTTACACACAGCAGCCCCAGACTACAGTAAACCCCGCTCTGTTGATCTTACAATTAGACAAAAACACTATCCTCTTTAACTATCCTGGAATAGGCAGAAGAATATAAAAAGAAAAGAAACAGAAGCATATTTTTTCCCTCATCATGAAAAATAGGCCAAATATAGACATCTAACTCCCCAAGTCAAGGTGAGTTAGGCATACACAGTGGAAAAGCACAGAATCTGTGCTGTGGATTATCCTCTTCCTTTTTTGAATATCTTACTATCCATTGAAATACTAAAAAAAGTAGGCTAATAGCATCTATGAAGATCACAGAACTTACCAGAGAAAGTGCCGTGTCACCTTGTAGGCCTTCCTACGATTATGTTTCATTACACAAGATCTCACTGTTCCCTTTCTATTACAGCAATTTGCAACAATTTTAGGGACTTTACAAAGTGAATAAAAAGAAGTTGAAGCATCTGCAATTCAAGCATTTAAGACTTAATCCACAGACAGTAGACCTGAGAATAATTGTCTGGGCCTAGTCATTTTCTGCTCCACTGTACATGAAAGGCATGCTATCACCTTTTTAAAAAAAAATACCTGGGGATGCTATATTTTTAGAATTGTTATCATTCCTCACTTGAGTGATTCAATAACTTCAGCACTTGCTATGTGGTCCCCAAAAGAGCTTAGATAACTAAAATATGCAATTATAGGCACTGAAAATTAAGTGTCCTAGGCGGTAGGTTGCTTTGCAGAATATTTGATGAAGGGCATGAAACAAATCTTTTAAAATTGGCTTCCCAGGAATTGTTAAGCCTATGATAATATAATGCACAATAAATGTGTGGGCCTTGAGAAAAATCTTTTGTTTCTTGATTTGTCCATTTGATGTCTTTATATTTTATAATCTCTATTTAAGCAGCTATAAACTCAAAATCACTTAATAGATAACTTACATTATCTGACTTAAAAACTAAACAAATTTCCCGATATGGCGCTAACACTGGCGCAGATAAGACAAAATGTACAAGTTCAGCTAACTGGCATATCTTAGGAAGAGATTAGGTAACCATAGTATATCATTTATTATCCTAACCAAGATACGTTTACAAGTCAAGGGGTTCTAGTAACAATCGAACCAGAACAGCAGGCAAAAACCAGAACTGTCCTAGGCAAACTAGGAACTTTGGACACCCCATCATAGACCAACAAGATCCAGTGTGTTACAGCCAAACATCGAGGGCTGTAAGGTCTCCAGGGACTTGGCCCTCTGGGTTGGGACTGGTATGCAGAAGATGATTAACTGGTATGAAGCAGTGGAAAGAAAGTTTATTTTGAAGGTCAAAGCATCTATCGAAAGGCCACTCCAGAGAAGCCAACAATGATGGAGGCCCAACCTGAAACAACAGAAGTGTCCTTCCATATGTGTGAAGCATAAAGACAGGCAAAGAAAAGGCAAGAAAAACCCAGACAAGCAGGGAAGGCAAGCGGCAAGCAGCGGGCATGACTGGAATTCCAGAGCTGGATCCAGCCAAATGCACAGTAATCATTCTACAGACATTAAATGAACACCAACCATGTTAACCTTGGCTCCAGGGACTGAGGAACCAGAGCACAGTGGTGGTTGCCAACACAGGGTATCGGGTAAAAACACACCAGATGACAATTTTCCAAAACTATAGCACAAAGTAAGATTAAATCTAAAAGAAAAAGATAAAGAAGCCTTATGTTAAGAATCATGCCCGTGGGGAGGGGAGAGATGCAGAGGCTGGGCTTGACAGCTACTGGTTTTTTAATACATGATCCTCTGGTTGTGTTTTATTAAATAAAAAATATTTGCTGAAAAAGCATAATTTACATAGAAAGTGAAGATACTAGCAGCAATAAGGGCATCCAAAGTAGCAGGAGGTAATTTTTTAAGCAGGAAGATAGATACTATTACAAGCCGATATTTCAAAGATTATACTGGTTGATATTCAGATTGTCCTTAAGATATCACATGCAAATATCCATCTCTTATTATAAAATTAAGCGAAGATATTAAATGCAAATAAGTCTATACAGTAAGCATTATGGTAGAGCTAGAGAACTACTTGTTTATCAGTAAACAAATCATTAAAGTAACCTTTAGAGACTAAATCATTGTCATTTATGTCAAGGAAATTCTGACTTATGGATCTTCAAACATCAGGAAAGTCAGTGGCATCCTACCTGGTGACAGTGAGTGCCCCATTATATCTCAAGGCCTGCCTGCTTTCTCAGAAGTGATTTGAGATCTTACTGTGTGAACTTTCTTAACAGATTTATTATAATTAGTATATCTACATATCTGTATTTTTATCTATAGCTAACCAAAATATTTCTGAATAATCATTCAACAAATCTTAAAATTTTATAAATGCTTTAGGATTAAATTGTATTCTAGTTTAATTCTTCCATACAGTTGACCTATTGTGCTCATTTTTCTCCATATAAGAGTCTATCCTCTTTCTCCTGTCTATTCTTTCTCTGTTAAATTTCTTCATCAATATATTTATTCATTTTACAAACTTGTTAAGTCATCTAGGAAGAGGCATCTTCTGGGGTTTATGAGGAATACAAAGATGAAGCCGCATATGAGTCTCACCTTCAAGAAGCTTACATGGAAAAATGCATGTAAATAGGCATTGGAATACAAGGCAGATTAAATTAAATTAAAATAACTTCCATTAAAAAGAAACACAATAGGTGCTCTAATGGTTCAGATCATGAAGAAATTATTTCTAAATAAGGAGATCCGCACTTGAACTGGGCTCTAAAAGATGGAAATCAAGGAGAAGAAAGAATATAATCAAAGCCCTAAAACGAAGAAAGCTTGATGTTTGTGTGTTAGAAGTTTCAAGTGTCCAGACCGCCTGGAGCATATGATACAGAGAAAGGAAGTAAAGAGAGACGAGCCAGAAAAGGTGGGATGGAGAAGGCTCTGGTGTCAGGTAAGGAAAGATGAAGGGAAGGAAGTCAATTAACGTGTAATATAACAAAGCAGACTACAATTAGAACCAGTTCCAAGACCATAAAAGAAGCCTACAAGAGAGGACGTAAGGCTGAATGCAGGCAACTGTAATACTGTTCAGACACAATTGCAGGGGCTTTAAAACTAACAAATGCAAGAGTCACAAGAAAGGAAGACCTGGATGTTGTCAATAACAAAAAATCTGTAGGTAGATAGCAGGAGGCACAGACTTAGCAGATGAAGTTAATCTTAGACACGCTAAGTGTGAGGTAAACTAAGGCATTCTGTGTGGGATAACCAGCAGGCAGGTAAAAACATGGGGCTTCAGTTCAAAAGATCAGCATTGAAAGTAAAGATATGGGATTCATCTAAACAGATGACACCAAGAGAAAGAATATAAGGACATAAAAGACAAGATCCAAGAAAAAAGTCATGGGGCACTTTTAGCCAGCAGAAGAAAGAAAGGGATTTAGAAGAGAGAGAGCGGAAAAAGAAGAGAATCAAGAGCTGACTCTCATGGAAGACAAGGGACAGAGAGTTCATAGAAGGAGGTAAAGATCTTCCTCAACTTATGACTTACAGTGGGGTTACGACCCAACAAACCCACCAGCAACTGAAAATATCATACGTTGAAAGTGAATTTACTTCACCTAACCGACCAAACATGGCAGCTCATCACCTCCCTCCAATGTGCTCAGAACACTCACACGAGCCTCTGGTTGAGCGAAATGATCTCACACAAAGCCTGTTTTATAAGAAAGTGTTGGATATCTCATGTAATTGATTGACTACTGCACTGTAAGTGAAAAACAGAGTGGGTGGACGGGTGCAGAGAGTTGTAAGTTGTTGGTTGTTGGCGTGGCTGACGGGCAGCCGTGACCGGCTGCCTCTGCCCAACATCAGGAGAGTGTCATCCTGCATGTCACCAGCCAGGGGAAAGATCGACATTCAAATTCAAAGTATGATTTCTGCTGAATGTGTATCACTTCCCCACTGTCGTAAAACTGAAAAATCGTTAAGTCAAACCATCGTAAGTCAGGGACCGTCTGTGTAATCAAGAGGGTCAAATGCCAAGAGAGTTGAAAAGAATGAGACCTGAGAACAGGCCATCTTGTTCCACAGTCTAGATAATAGGTAAGAATGTTTTACCTTCTACCTAGCCCTGAGTGAATTTATTGTGATGATTATAATTACTATTGTTTTCTAGTCCTTAGCCAGGGTAATTTGAAACCTTTCATTCTTCATCTAGCTTGTTCATAGTTATGATTAATCAAAAGGCGATTAATATTCCCCCTTTTCAGACTCTTATTTCCATCAATAAACATGTATATATTCAACTATGGCAAAAGTTTATCTCGTCAACAAGTGTGTCCAGAATATATCACAATCCTACACGGAGGTTGAAATCTTCACCCCTTATCCAGGCAGTTGTGTTGGACAAGTCCCCTGCCACAGCTACTCATTCAACTAGCCGCAGTGAAGACACATGACTCTAGTGGCATTGCACCAGGTTCTATACTCTGCCTGCCTCCGTGAATACAGCATGTCAGAGCTGTCCCACACGGAAATTATCAGCAGCTTGCTATCTTGGTAACTGGCTTGAAAATAAGCATCCATCCCTCTCCACCCATGCAACGCAATAAAGCAAAGCTGGAGCACAAGTGCCCCCCCAGCTGGGGGGCTCCTCCTCCTCTGGTTCCCTGCAGATGGTCATCTGCTTCTCAGACAACAACCAGCTCTCTGGCCAACAGCTGATTAGTGAGGGGTGGGTGAAATAGCCACCAAGCGGCTGCACCATTCTTCAGTGACAAAGCATGAGGGTTAACGTCTGTGAGAAGATGAACTCAGGGGAAGGAAGCAGTTAAAGCCCTCGAGAATAAGTGCAGAGGCACTGCTCAAGTCCGTACCTGGGCAAAAAGTTTCCAATTGCTTTTCTGACAGGAATCACACAAGGAAGACAGTCAGCTGGGGGCATACAATTAACTGTATGCTTCACGCATTTATTCAGCATACATTTATCGAACACCTACTGGGTGCCAGACATGGTAGTAATAACTAGATACTTTAACCACCTTAACTAATTCATACACATGGTAGAAACCGTTAGGAAATATCTTCCTTTTGTTCAAATCCAGCCTCACCTTTAAGAGCCCGGCTCAAATGCCAGTGCTTCTTGGAAGGTTTCCTTGAGCCTCCTAGACAAAAGTAACAACTCTCTTCTCTAAATGCTCATGGCACTCTATTTGGACCTCTTCCATGGAACGTGGTATCCCCCACGTGATTATTTATGTGTCATCTCCTAATAGACTATAAGTAACTTGA
The DNA here is from genome assembly GCF_041296235.1 of Equus asinus. Lineage (NCBI taxonomy): Eukaryota > Metazoa > Chordata > Mammalia > Perissodactyla > Equidae > Equus > Equus asinus. The sequence continues at coordinate 4,547,479 of NC_091792.1, forward strand.
AGCCAAGGGTCATCTTCATATTCCTCAGGGTATAACGCAGTTCCTTGCATAATGAATATATCAATGAGCCACCTGCCATCCTCCTCAGCCCAAAACAGACTAGACACTTGGGGAGAAAACACTGTCTTATTCTCTACAGCCAAAAACAATCTTAAAATCTAGAGGGAGAGACAAAATAAATTTTAAAAGGTTATATATAAGAGTGCAATACAGTAATAATCATAATTCCAATGCCAATAGTACTGAATCTAACACACTTTGATCAAGATAAGATTTCACTTCACCTTTGCATCCATTAAAGAAAGGGCTTATTAAAAAGAAAAACACTATTAAAGTAAATATTCATGACCTACTTAAACTTTCTAGGTGAATTGTTGTTTTTAAGTATTTTAGAACATTAATTATGGTTGAGTCTTACACGTTCCTAAAGCAGACCCAAAAAGATTTCTACTTTCCTCTATCAATAAAACATTTGTTAGCAAGGAAATTGGGTTACTGTATGTACTTGAAATAATTTTTTAAATTTATGCTTACTTATAAACAATCTATAATTCATATAGTTTGCTAATTCATGCACACTTCCTTCAAACGCTCTAATTTAGAGAGGGAAAGCTTAATGTTTTGGAGATATACTGAAGCACTTATGGGCTACACCAACTAAGTAAATGGGAGATGGGAATTAAAACCCACTTTCTTTCTTGAGGAGCTGGGCATCCAGGAGTAGATGGGTGTGGTACAGCGGAAAGAATAATGGGTTAGAAATTTGGAGACCTGGATTCTGCAGGGTGCTATGTATACGTGTGTATATGTCCGTAGGTATATACGTGAATGTGTGTGCATGTGTGTGTATATATTACATTGAATATATGCCCCCCTCATTTTCACCAGCCCTGGATTATAAAGTCTTTGAACACAAGAACAATGGAACAATGTTGTATTCATCTTTCTGTCCCCTATAATGTTTACACAAGGGCCCTGCATGTAGTAGATAGTAAATAAATTTTGGTTAAATTGAGCTGAATTGAATGAAATTACTTTAATAAGTTTACCTGTTACCATGTTGTGATCAATATGCTCAAAAATGAGATACAGTGACCAGCTGAGCAATTTTTCTAAGTTTTTTACAGGGTTTCCAAACCAAAATATATATTAATTCCTTGAAATGAATTCGGTCATCTCTAGATATCTCTTGAGAAGAAAGAAAACAAAAAAATAAAATTAGTGTTTCTTATGCTTCTACCACGCACCAGGCACTGTGTTAAGTGTTTTCACAGAATCCTCTCAGTTTGAAAAAGCACTAATGCAAACACAAGGCTTAAAAAATTTCATCCATTAGGGATGGATTGGAGTCACTGGGCAAAGGAAATGCCGTCTTTTTCTATAAGGTGAAATCTGACAATTGAATTAGTAAAAAAGATAAGCATCCTGTTGAGGTGGGAAAATACTTTTCTCAATGAAATGTTTCCTTGATAAGAAAGCTCTGTCACTTGGACTAATAATATGACTTCTGTGACTTTTCAAGAATTCTGAGCTCAGCCATAATAAAAAATTATTTTGCTCATAAATAGTATCCTTGTAATATTTAAACTCATATATTTCAAGAGTAACTTTATCTTATACTACAATTCAATTTAAAAATAAACCTTAAATCACCAAACCAAAAAAAAGTGTCACATTGCTAAAACAAACCCAGACGCCAGCGAAGTTGAAAATTTGGTGCAAAGCTCGCAGGCCCTGTGGTTTGTGTGCTTTCCAAATTTGTTTTAACTCGTCTCTCCAAAGCCACAGCTCTCCCCGGACAAAGGGTCTCAGAACAGGAAAGAAGGGGAACACCTGTGGTGGGGAGGTGACCTAGAGAATTCTTATGTGCACCCGGTCCCTCCCCTCAACCACCCCCCCAAAAGAGACCGCTGCTCACTCATTCATCCATTCAAATAACCTTTACTAGTATGTACTAGACGGTTTAAAAACCTCTTTATCTTTTTTTCTGGTTCCCTCCTAAATCAGTAAAGTAGAAATGAGAAGCTGGTAAAAAATCAAAACAGCAACAACAAATAAAGTGCTCTCATTAAAACAGTCAGTAACTTCAAAATATCGATGCTTTCTGACAGTCTCACAACGAAGACGGCACCTGTCATACACTCTAACAAAACCTGCTTGGAGTTTTGGACACATCCCACTTTCTATTCCATTCTGCTCTTGTATCTTTACTTAAGTAAAACAAGTATTTTACAGATTTCAAGTGACAGCCTAGACGTCACAAGTGGGCTTTAGAGCAGAGCATATCTAATTCCCACACTGTCTCTTCATCACTTCTCACATGAAACCGAAGCTTTCTGGAAAGGAGCCACAGAGAGAAAGTATACACAGATAGGAACATTTTCAGCGTTGCTGGCTGTGGGGGGAGGGGCAGGGTGTTTGGTATGGATTTAACCCAGGCAGGAAAGCCAAAGAGTTTACCATAGCATTTTAAAGGGGCCTTCTGGTGCTATATTTCCAATAATTTTCAAAATAAAATAAAATTTGATCAGTAGTTAAATGGTGAGATTTTTTTCATTCAGAAAACGTATGGACAGTTAAATTAACTTTCTTCAGATCAAATGCATGTTGGGCGGATGCAGACAATTGCATTGGCCCTAAGTGACCTCTGAGGCATGTTCCCACACTGGAGTTCACGTCCCCCAGTGGAACGTCAGTGCGCGGGGTTCCCACATGGTGCATGTTTCTGGAACACTCATTTTGCGTGAATATTTGAGAAGTAATTGAACTTTTGTGATCTTAAAGATTTTTTAATTTATTTCTAAAGAAATATGGAGTAGAAAGAGCAATCAGGGATAATGATCAAAGAAGTTTTAGTTCTAAGTCCTATTACCTATTTTTTTCAACTTTGCAGAAGCCTCATTTCTAGACTGGTGTTTGGTTGAAATAATGGTAAGCTCATGGGGTTTGCAAAGGGGCGAGAATACGGGCAATGAAAAGACTACACCTGGTCTCTGACTTGCTGCTGTCACCTCTGGGAGTCTTTAGGGCTCAGTTCCTTCCTCTCTAAAGCAAAGTGGTCGTACCAGATCACACCAAAAACCTCTTCCTACTCTGTGTTCTGAGATTATTTTTAATACTTTACGCTTGAGATAGTGGAGTCCAAGAAAGTTAATTAAATCAAAGTAAGGTCTCCTGTGGCTCATTTCCAAACCCCTCACAAGAACTTAACTACAGAAGCTGAAATATAACAAGGTACACCTGAAACTTACACAGGGTTATAAACCAACGTGGCCTCAATAAAATAATTTTGTAAAATAGTAAAATAAATAAATAAAAAACAATAGCATTAAAATCCCACCAAAAAATAATCAGCAATGAAAATAATGTAAATATAGTAAAATATAGACACTTTTATTAACTTAACTAGTGTTATATCATTAAACATTCATTTACTCAACAACAACAACAAAAAGAACTTAGCTCGCTTGAGCACACTGGCCAGCTCCCCACAGCAAATATGATCTAGGCTCATCTACGTATGGAAAAGGTACTTCCCATCATCCCGTAGGAGTGAGGAATTTCCCGAGGTACCTTCTCTTCACGACAGCATCTGTTTAATCAAATGAAATTCCTATTCTAATTGCTACATAAAAGATCAGTCATTATATCATTCATAACATCTGTCCAATAAAATTTCTAGATACGTAAGGGGTTTGGAAAACTTCATATTTCATATATCATGTTCCCACAGCTTGTCTTCATACTGCACTTTAGAACCCAATTTGAAGATAAATTTTCACCCCGGTCTGAAATGTAATTTCACATAAAACCAGTTTATTACCACATCTCTTTGTAGTTCATATCTTATATTTTTAGAGTATTAACTCATTCCATGTTTAAAACAGAAAGACAGTCACTGTGCTATTTATCCATGAAAGATGATAATATGCAGTTTCACATCTGGCAAGCAAAAGAAAATCATGACTATTCCTATTAATGTAGGAAGAGCCCCCATTGGGGAAGCAACTTGAATGGAAAAATATTTGATATAGGGGGGAAGGGGACAAAAGGAGCAAATAACGCTTGGTGAGGGACCACTGCATTTTGAGCCTTTTCCCAAGATTCAGGTAGTGCTCACAATAACTCCACGAGGTAGGTGCTGTTCCCATTTATAAATGAGCACACCAAGATCAAAGACATCACTATCCACAGCAAATAACGTGCAGCTGGGATTCAGGCCCAGCTTCTGTCTCCCCCCGCGAGGCTACGCTGCCTCCAGATTGAAGGTAATGGGACAGCACATACTCCCTATAACGAAGGGGGATGGAAAGGAAAAAGAAATGAGCTCCCGATCGAGACTCTGAAGACTGCGCTACAGGAAAGAATTCTGAGAAGGGATTAGGTAAGAGGAGAACCAAGATTTAACAACATGAAGAAGGAAAGAGAACGTCAAAAGGAGGTTGATTGAAATGTTAAGCATTCAGAAGCTGTTAAATCTGATGACAGACTGACGGACTACCTATTACTGATAACACCATTAATTTAGGGAAAACACCTGTGAAGCATCAGGTCCTTCTTCCCCCTCACCGGTCAGTAACAGCCCAGCTAGATCTGCCCTTCCGGCCCTTCCTTCCCAGTCTTCCTGCTCCCACTCAACCTCAGACCCTTAGAATTTCACAGTTGAAAACTGCAGTAGCTGAGTCTCACAGCTTCTGGCCTGTGCCCTTCCTACCTGCTAGCTTAATCTCCCCAAGACACTGTCTGACCACATTTCTCCTCTGTGCACAAATCAAAATGGTTTTCCACTAACACACATTCTTCCTCCTCGTCTTTTCCTTTACTTATATGCATTCTCATACTTAAGTCCTCCCCATTATGCGGTACACCTTCAACTTATATATCAATTACATCTCAATAAAACCAGAAAAAGCCAAAACAGAGAGTTGAAAAAAATAATAAATAAATAAACTGCTCCCCAGGAAGCTCCTAGTCAACCTTATGAGTTCTATAACCATTATACTAGCTGTTTGACCGTGGGCAAGTTAGTCTATCTGTGCCTCAGTCAAGCATCTGTGAAATGGGAATAAATAATAGTACTTACTTCATATAATTATTCTGAGACTAGAATGAATTAATATACATAAAACACTTGAAACAGTGGCTGCACTATTCAATAAGTGCTCAATAAATATTAACAATTATTACTATCATTTTTACATTATTAATAAATTTATAATAAAATTACTATCTTTATTATATTTTCAGCCAAATTTTGTACAAGATCCCAACACAAATGTTATTAACAATAATGAAAATAACTATAGCAGTAGAAACACAAAATTTGAACACATGCAATCTGGCTCCAGAGTTACGCTTTAACCACCATGTCATAATGCCAAGAAGAAAGGATGCGACTGTTTCCTCTGCAACATAACTCCAAGCACGTGCTCGTGCTATTTCCTCTGTCTGAAGGGTCCTCCCATTCTCCAACTACCAAATTCTTAAATATAATCATTAAAAATCCAGTCCAATTACTACACTTTTCAAGACATCTTCTCTGAGCTTTCCAGACAAAAGTTATGGCCTCCCAATTTTGAATTCCATTTGCCCTTTTATCTTTATTTTTTTGTGACACATTAATTCATTGTTACTAAAATTTTGTTATAATTTTAACCCACTACATTTTCCTATTACTTTAAAGTTTACACATCACTTTCAAATACATCATCTCCTTATGTTTTATTTCCCTGGCTAAGGCCCTGGAGGGGAGGGGCAGGGATTACACTTCTGAGTAACCTGAGCATACCCCAGTACACCGCCTTACAGAGTAGACGCCCACAGGTGTCTGCATGGACGTCAGTGGTTGTCCATGTGCAAGCAGTTTCAATAGAGTCGGGGACTGAAAGAGAAACCCAACTAATTTTCACAATGAGAAAAATCAAGGTGTTTAGACACTAACTCCTGTTTTTCTTTGAGAAATAACTTTCGAATTTCAAAAAATCCATTTTGGGGACTGGCCAGTGGCATAGCGGTTAAGTTCATGCCCTCCACTTCAGCGGCTGGGGGTTTGCCAGTTTGGATACCAGGCGTGGTCCTAAGCACCACTCATCAAGCCACGCCAGCAGGCATCCCACATATAATGTAGAGGAAGATGGGCACAGATGTTAACTCAGGGCCAGTCTTCCTCAGCAAAAAGAGGAGGATTGGCGGTGGATGTAAGCTCAGGGCTAATCTTCCTCAAAAAAAAAAAAAATCAATTTTGATTTAAAATGTCTGTTGCTGCAAACTATTGTCTTCCAAATATACTGTTGATATTTCTTAATTACAAGAAAAATGGGGCTTCAATACCATAGTGACTGAAAGAAAAAGTCTGTAGACAGGAACTACAATTCTGTCTCTGAGACTAATGGCATTTTCCTTTCCTACAACTTTATTTTAATATATAAAGCCCAAAGGCTCTATTGATTAATTTCAATTACAGAAGGCATTACCCTAGTTCTGATGCAATAGGAATGCCACATTAAACTACAATAGCAGAGTCCTCCCAATGGTTTTGGACACCTCCACCCCCCAGGGTTGCAGGTAGGATCACCAAATGCATCAATTCAAATTTGAGACATATATCCATGTTTATACTGCTAAGCAGTTACATTCATATAAACAATCTTTGACATGTGTGCAGGCAGAGAGCTACTATCTATTTCCATTTTTTATAGCTATCTTTGGCAACTTTCTCCATCTAATCCCATTAAAACAATGCTAGCTTCAAAACAATAAGAAAAGAAAAACAGGAAGGAAAAGATAGAAGCAGTGCAGCCAGCGGCTCCCGATCATTCCCGCGTTGCGTGCACTGTAGGGAGAGTCTTGAACTCTTTCTGAAATTTTTACTTGGAGAGCTGGAATTCCAATTTATGACGCAAGGTACAGCTGCACCAGGTACACAGTTAGAACAGGTGGGAAAATTTTCCTTAGTTTAACCCAGTTCCTTATACAAAGCTGCCTCCACTGTTAGCATCGACATTTTGAAGATGCTCTTTGAACTGGTGGCTGTCGTATGGTTCCTTAATTTGGAGAGAGCAACGTAGCAAAGTGAACAGGGAAAATAGTCAATCAAGTTAAAAGAAGTGGGTAAAACATGGAAGGAATGAAGTTTTCAGAACTTAAAAAATAAATATTTCCACTTACACGAATATCCAATATTGCTTTTAACATATTTTATTCCCTCAAAAGAATCTTACCTTGAAGCTATACTATATTTTTAAATGTCTGGTTATAAAAAAAAATGTATATGAAGTATAGGCAGAAGTATTATAGAAATCATGGTGTATCTTTACCATGTAGATATTGAAAACGATGTTTACAAAGATTTTTAATAACATGAGAAATGCTTACTGAATAATGTTAAGTGAAAAAAGAGTAAAATATTATTTATAGCATATGATCTCAACTACGTAAAAACATTTAACATTTTTTCTAAGAACAGGAAACACTGTTAAATGTTAAAACATTAATAGTCATTGGGGCCGGCCCCATGGCTGAGCAGTTAAGTTCGCGCACTCCACTGTGGTAGCCCAGGGTTTCGCCAGTTCGAATCCTGGGCGTGGACATGGCACCACTTGTCAGGCCACGTTGAGGTGTCGTCCCACATGCCACAACTAGAAGGGCCCACAACTAGAATGTACAACTATGTACTGGGGGATTTGGGGGAGATAAAGCAAAAAACAGAAAAAGAAAGAAAAAAAAAATTAATAGTCACTGCCTTGGGTCGGTAGAACTATCTTTTCCATAAGTTCTTACATTCTACATTTTCCCCCAACAAGCTTTTCTTACCCTCATAACCAAGGGGGGAAAATCAACATTAAAAGAAAAAGATTTTGGGGGCCGACCCCGTGGCATAGCAGTTAAGTTTGCACGCTCCGCTTCAGCAGCCCAGGGTTTGCTGGTTCAAATCCCAGGTGCAGACATGGCACAGCTTGGCAAGCCATGATGTGGTAGGCACCCCACATATAAAGTAGAGGAAGATGGGCATGGATGTTAGCTCAGGGCCAGTCTTCCTCAGCAAAGAGAGGAGGATTGGCAGTAGATGTTAGCTCAGGGCTGATCTTCCTCAAAAAAAGAAAAAGAAAAAAAGAAGTAAAAGAAAAAGATTTTCAAAATTTAGTTCAAGTGGAAAGTATTACCCCAATTCATTTCTATATGTAAATGTAATCTGTAAATCATTAAGAATGATACAAATTATTGCTATTACTATTATCATTTTAAAAATAAAGCAACCAAGGGAGATTTCCCTTGAAAATTGGGAGGTAATAAAACCCATAGAAGTCTGTAAGCAGCCTTATTTCAAGCTATAGTATCTCAAAAGATTATATTTCTTTGAGATTTGATCGTCTATCTTCTTAAAGTCAAAAACAGCATTCCTCATGCCAATATTATTTAACGTTTATTATACATTACTATACCATCATTTAAGACGTGGGACTCCTCCCAGGAGCATTCAGTCTAGTTCAGAACTGACATACAACCACATGAAATAAACAAGAATGCAAGAAGATGAACTATTCAGGGCTACGTGAGAGGTCCATGCGTCACTCTAGAGTCCGAAGAAGAAATCAGTATGGGTAAGATCTGTCAGGAATGCTTCATTAGGGAGGTGGGAAAAGGAAAATAAAGCAGTGTTTGTTGCAGTAGGATCTGAGGATCATCTGCAGCTGAGCCATTGGGCAAAGTAGTTTAAAAATGTTAAACTAGATGGTGACCATAGGGAACAATACTATATTGTATGTTTGAAAGTTGCATGAGAATAGATCTTTTTTCTTTTTTTTTTTTTTGAGGAAGACTAGCCCTGAGCTAACTACTGCCAGTCCTCCTCTTTTTGCTGAGGAAGCCTGGCCCTGAGCTAACATCCGTGTCTATCTTCCTCTGCTTTATATGTGGGAGCCTACCACAGCATGGCGTTTGCCAAGCGGTTCCATGTCCGCACCCAGGATCCGAACCGGTGAACCCTGGGCCACTGAGAAGCGGAACGTGCAAACTTAACCTCTGTGCCACCGGGCCAGCCCCGAGAATAGATCTTAAAAGTTCTCATCACAAGAAAAAAAATTTCTAATAGTACTCCTCATAGTACACAGTTTAATGCTAGGCACATAAGTGCTAAATAATACTTCTTGTATTGAAATCAATTTTTAAATATAAAGAAATAAACTGCATTCCCCACTAACAGGCAGCATTTGCCCCCTTGAGCTTCTCCAAGCCTCTGTCAAGTTGCTCTCATCGCGAACCATCATTGACTTACACAGGAAATCATAGCACAGTCATTTTGATACATAGTAATTTAAAATATCCTTGCCCCACGTTATTCCCCTTCCATTCCCCTGTAATAAGGCACTTTTGATCAATGTAAGAATGAGTGGTAAGAGAATGTGCCTTACGGCCAGCATGGTCTTGATTTCTGACCTGTACATTTCCAGAGTATGTCCCCATTCTCCCATGCATTGACCTACTATATTCCTAAATGCGTGATATAATGCAAGCTCTAAAACTCTCCCATCTTAGCCATAACCAAGTTTACCTACTGGGGAAAAAAAAGATTAGGGTCAGCATCATACTATGTATTAATAAGCACTGTAGGCCTGAAAGAGACATTCCTCTCAGTTCACTGGCAAAAGTTACTAATTTCAAAAAAAAAACTAGAGTGTCATCCAGCTTGCACAGTGTATACTCCTTCCTTTTAGAGTTTCTTTGAAAAAAGGGTCACAATTAAGCCCAATCTGGAAAAAACACTGAAACAGGTATACATAGTAATGTGGGGACTTGGAATTGGCCACCCCAAGATATGTCTCTTTGGCATCAGGATTATTTGAGGCTGATTGCTTTTGATAAACTGGGACAGGGAAGGAGGCTCTGAGGAATGGAACTTGCCCTTCCTTAGGACACATTTACATTTGTAAGGTAAATCTCTATCTGTAAAAGCTGCCTCCCTCTCTGTACCAGGAAGAAGAAAGGAGATGACCTTCTCTCTAGAAACTCTTAATCTATACCAAAGGCAAAGGCTTAAATCTGCATTTTATTGTGCCTGTTTCTGGTAACCTCCTGTAGCTGACTTCCCTCCCCCTCCCAACTTTGGCATTTCTTTAAGGATTAAGCATCTTTCCTTAGGCTAGGAACTGATTGCTGTGCTCACCTGTGACCGCCCAGCTCCAGACAATAGACTTGCCTCCTGCTACGCCCTCTGAGATAGCAGACCCACTACCTGCTGTGTCCATCTAGCGCTGTGCTGACAAAGCAGCCTCGTGACTATTGTAAAAGGGACATTTCAATCACATGTGACACCCTGTTTGGGGGTATATAACCACTCTGTGCACCCCACTTCTTCGGTGTCCTTTCTTCCTTCAGGAAGAAAGGCCCCGGGCCATGGTTCCTCATAAAGCTTTGTTTAATTTTCTCTTGCTATTCTGTCTCATGTGAATTTAATTCGTTCTCTGGCCAGACGAACCCACATTTGGGAAGAGGAAATGTCTTCCTCCCCTACAATATGAAAGGAAGGGGAAAATAACCTTGGACATCAGAGGAAAACAGGAAAAACTAAGTATGTGTATAGAGCTCTTAATTTCACATAAGAAAGATCAGAAATGAGTTTATCTTATAGCAAGGAGAACTTCAGGTTAGATATTAGAAAGAACTGTCTTATTTGAAGTTTGTTGCCTCCTACAATCCATTACTGTGGAAAACTACAGACTCTGTTCACTGCAAATTGGTATGAGGTTGCTGGATAGACTGTTAATTGGAACAAGGTTTAAAACAAAGCCCTCTCTGCCACGGGGACATCATACTGTGCTCCAGCCTCATTCTCTATTGCCACGCTCTGTGCGCATTACTACTTACATTTTGTAAATTCTCCTCCTTCATGCTACCTTGAGAATGTACTTCGTAGGACAGCATGAGAGATACTGTGCTCTACCAAAAACAGAGCCCGCCCCAATCATTCATTTGTTAAATGCCCTCTGTGGGCCAAGCGCCATGAGAAACTCTCGGCATACAGTGATGGTGGGAGAGTCTGTTCCTACCTGCTCCTTAGGGTCCGATGGCACAGTCAAACCATCTAACAAGGAATTAAAAACAGGATTATAAGTGCAAATTTTTTTAAATTACTGGGTTCTATGGAATCCAGCTGGAAGCACATAAACAGGAGAACTTCAGCTTCAGGAAGGGAGGTTTAAGCTGGAATTGAAGGCTGAGGAGGGTAGAGTCTGCCATGACATCACAGGGAAGGTCCAGAGGTTGAAAAAGAACCCCCAACGGGAGCAAAGAGAAAGCAGAGCAATACAACTACAGGGCAGCGGGGAGGGGAGAGGTGAGGCGGGAAGGCAGTCAGAGGTCCTGTTAGCCGGGCTCACGAGTCTGGGTTTGACTCAGGGTTTAGCAGATTTCATTTGAGAAGGAACACTCTGGGTACAATGTGGAAAAGAGACTGGAGGAGCCTCCCAGAGTAGGGAAACCAGTCAGCGGCTGCACTCATCACCCAGGGAAAGATATGGTGGGAGGCCCGGAGCAGGAGCAGGAGGAGCAGAGAACACAGACCCAAGGAATTGAAAAGAACGGACTGGACTGCTGAGTGCAGGGGGATCAAGGATGGTTCTCAAGTATCTGGTTTAGACAACGACCACCATTCACTGAGAGAGGCTCAGAGGGAGGAGCAAGTCAGGAGGGGAAGGGAGAAGGACAGGTTCAGTCTGAGCCATTCTGAGCTGGAGATGCCCAACTAGAGGTCAGGCCTGCTGATGAAACCCCCTAAAGAGATTTGCAATGAAATCCAGCAACACGTGGGATCACATGCCCCACCAGGTTCACAAATATCTTCAGGCATCCCACTCATTCCCATGAATGAGTTCTGACTTCTCCTGTTTTGGACCATGCAGTTTTTGCCTCTGATGTTGGATAATTAAAATCAATTTTGTTACATTTTATAGAGATCAATATCACCTTTGTTGAAGGAATTAAGGTTTTCCAACTTAGAAACACAGTCTTGCTAAAAAGACAGGTTAATAGGTACACACCATAATTTCTGGTTAATCTATTTATAATGTCTTTTTTTAATAAAGAAAATTGAAGGCAAGCTCAGGTTCAAGTCCATGAATCATGCTCTTGTTCAGACATTTCTGACATTTCCAATTTTAACCATGTCACTAAGATGGAAAAACTCATGATTTAGTAAGCCGAGCAAAGCTCACTGATCATCCAGTATTTAATTAGAAAATCCTCAAGTTTTCAGGGCAAACCATGAGCTCTATCAGTTCAACTCTCCTGCTTGAATCGATTAACCTATCTACTAAAGCAGAGAACTGAGACTGCAAAGTATTCAGCAAGGGCCAAGGCTTTGGACTAATGCTCAGATCTGCAATAAACTCTCGGAGCTAAAGGCCAGGGGACAATTTAAACGGCACTGCTTTCTTTAAACAAACCAATTAGGCTTTCTCTTTAGTATTTTTTTTTTCAATGAATAGTGGAAATTTTGTGATGTTTTCATTAAAATAAACTTATAATTAAGGCAATAAATACCTATTCTTGCATATATTCTCTTTATGTAATGACAGCATATACTAAAGAGAAGCAGGAAGTTTGTGTTTTTATGTCATTTGAACTATATAAAGAATTAAAGATGTAACAACTTCAGAGGACCAAGGTCAGGATTCTCCTCCGTAATAGCCACCGTTGAGACCCAAGGCTATGTGCCACCAGAACTTCCTAAATTTTACTTTGAGAATAGTTGATCTGCTTTTTCTGATTCTCTCTCTGGTAAATGACTATAAAAACTGGCAACATTAAGAGGTTAAGCGTGCAGAAAATCAACTTAAAGAGGGAAAGAAATTAAATAATGTAACAAATTTTACTGGTATACGTGTTTAAAATAATAGAAGCTACAACCAAGCCACATCAGTAAATACAACTCTTTCCCCAGGTTCCTCTCATGTTAATATAATGCTCTTCCACAGGCCTT